>NC_059221.1:42188300-42255800 GCF_020615455.1 Coregonus clupeaformis
CAATATATGAATCAATGGTTGGATCAGAATTGCCGTTATAATCATCAGTACGGAGAATTAAGGAAAACCACAAGTCCAAAACCCTATCTCCATCCATGGATAATTTAGGAAGGGGCCTATTTTAGCTAGCTGGCTAGCTAGCCACCGGAGGACAACAACACAACGAGATGCAATAATTCAAGTTTTTCTGTCAATGACATATGCTCTCAGTGGGATTTGATAGGAGTGATGCCAAATCCAACTTGGCTTGCCTTGACACTTTTTTGGTTTGCCAGGACCATTCACAGTTGAGCTCGCCTCAGTTTAGCTCAACGCTGATTGGCAAATTTGTAATACTTTTTTTGTCAAGGGAGGCTAGATGCTTGCTGGCTTCCCTTGCATTCAATGCTACGGCCGACAACAATGTCATACTCGTTTGGACCAGACAGTATCAGATAGATGGCCTACACGTAGAGAGACAGAAGGGTGCTGTTTCGCTCACTCCAATGCTTTCTCCTGTGAGATACATTCAGCCTTATGAAACACAGAGAGAGGAAAGATAAATATATACAGTACCAGTGAAAAGTTTGGACACACCTACTCATTCCAGGGTTTTTCTTTATTTTTACTATTTTCTACATCGTAGAATAATAGTGAAGACATCCAAACTATGAAATAACACATATGGAATCATGTAGTAACCAAAAAAGTGTTAAACATGTCACACCCTGGCTCTAGGGATTCTTTTATGTTGAGCCAGGGTGTGTAGAGTCTATGTTTTGTGTTCTTTGTTTCAGTTTCTAGTTCATGTGTTTTCTATGTTGGCCGGGGTGGTTCTCAATCAGAGGCAACGTGAATCAGCTGTTGCTTGTTGTCTCTGATTGGGAACCATACTTAGGCAGCCTGTTGTACACTTGTGTTTCGTGGGATCTTGTTCCGTGTTGGTTTGTGTATTTGACCGTGGACTTCACGTATCGTTTTGTTGTTTTTGTTCGTGTGGTGTATATAAATAAAGTATGTTCGCATTCCACGCTGCGCCTTGGTCCGCTCCTTTTGACGATTGTGACAAAACAAATCAAAATATATTTTAGATTTTAGATTCTTCAAAGTAGCCAACCTTTGCCTTGATGACAGCTTTGCACACTCTTGGCATTCTCTCAACCAGCTTCACCTGGAATGCTTTTCCAACAGTCTTGAAGAAGTTCCCCACATATGCTGAGCACTTGTTGACTGCTTTACCTGCACTCTGCAGTCCAACTCATATCAAACCATCCAAATTGGGTTGAGGTCGGGTGATTGTGGAGGCCAGGTCATTAAAAAAATAAAAAATAAAAGGTCATCTGATGCAGCACTCCATCACTCTCCTTCTTGGTCAAATAGCCCTTACACAGCCTGGAGGTGTGTTGGGTCATTGTCCTGTTGAAAAACAAATGATAGTCCCACTAAGCCCAAACCAGATGGGATGGCATATCGCTGCAGAATGCTGTGGTAGCCATGCTGGTTAAGTGTGCCTTGAATTCTAAATAAATCACAGACAGTGTCAACAGCAAAGCACCCCCACACCATCACACCTCCTCCTCCATGCTCCACTGTGGGAACCACACATGCAGAGATAATCCGTTCACCTACTCTGCGTCTCACAAAGACACGGTGGTTGGAACAAAAAATCTCAAATTTGGATTCATCAAACCAATGGACAGATTTCCACCGGTCTAATGTCCATTGCTCATGTTTCTTGACCCTGGCAAGTATCTTCTTCTTATTGGTGTCTTTTAGTAGTGGTTTCTTTGCAGCAATTCAACCATAAAGGCCTGATTCATGCAGTCTCATCTGAACAGTTGATGTTGAGATGTGTCTGTTACTTGAACTCTGTGAAGCATTTATTTGGGCAGCAATCTGAGTTGCAGTTAACTCTAATGAACTTATCCTCTGCAGCCTCTGTGGCGGTCCTCATGAGAGCCATTTTCATAATATCGCTTGATGGGTTTTGCGTCTTAATGTAATGATGGACCGTTGTTTCTCTTTGCTTATTTGAGCTGTTCTTGCCATAATATGGACTTGGTCTTTTACCAAATAGCGCTATTTCTGTATACCACCCCTACCTTATCACAACACAACTGATTGGCTCAAACGCATTAAGAAGGAAATTCATTCCAGAAATTAATTTTTAACAAGGCACACCTGTGAATTGAAATGCATTCCAGGTGACTACCTCATGAAGCTGGTTGAGAGAATGCCAAGAGTGTGCAAATCTGTCATCAAGGCAAAGGGTGGCTATTTGAAGAATCTCAAATATAAAATATATTTAGATTTGTTTAACACTTTTTTGGTTACTTCATGATTCCATATGTGTCATTTAATAGTTTTGATGTCTTCACTATTATTCTACAATGTAGAAAATAGTAAAAATAAAGAAAGACCCTGGAATGAGAAGGTGTGTCCAAATCTTTGACTGGTCCTGTATATATATATATATATATGATATGCCAAGCTTATAGAGCCATACCCTAAGAAACTTGCAGCTGTAATTGCTGCAAAAGGTGGCTCTACAAAGTATTGACTTTGGGGGGGTGAATAGTTATGCACGCTCAGGTTTTCAGTTTTTTTTGTCTTATTTCTTGTTTGTTTCACAATGGTAGGTATGTTGTGTAAATCAAATGATACAACCCCCCCCAAAATCCATTTTAATTACAGGTTGTAATGCAACAAAATAGGAAAAACGCCAAGGGGGATGAATACTTTTGCAAGACACTGTATATTGTATTTACTCCTAAATGTATTTTGGCTGGCCATAAAGGGGTTGAATACTTATTGACTCAAGACATTCATGACCGACCGCCTCGATTCGTAGCAACATTTGAAATTGTGTTTTTTACATTGGATAAAAATAGAGACTCAGAGCTAGAAAATGGTATATCATACAATGCAGTTGATGAACAATGGGAAAGTAATTCTGCTTTGAAAGTTGATAAACTTGTAACCTCACTTTTGAGAAAATGACCATTGAATGTTTTGGTACACCTACTGGAGAGCTCTTCTTAGTCTACACCCATCCAGCATCGTTCACAACCTCTTAAGCCTTAGCCCCACCCCATCTCTTTAAGGATTCACATGTGAGGCCATGTGGTAAAATGTTTATTTGTCACATACACAGGATACAGAAGGTGTAAACGGTACAGTGAGCTAGCTAGCTAAACAATGAACTGGCACAATCCCAACTCATACTACTACCAATACAAAAATTGTCATAGCTGTAGTATGAATCTGCAGGTAGCTAAAGCTAACAAACTAGGTTAAATGTTAGCTAGCTAACATTAGGCTATAACTAGCAATGCAAATGGATTTCTGATTTGAATAATATTACTACACAGATCATACATGTAACGTTAGCTAGCGAGCCAGCAAGCTAACGTTTGCTAGCTAACTAACAGTACGCTTTAACTTGCAATAGAAATGACTTTCTGACAAAACTAGAAACGTATATCTGAAAATGTAGCTAGACTCTTACCCGTATACATGGATGAACGCTTCACGGCAGACTGGAACCATTTAACTCCGTTTTGTTTGTAGTTACAACTTTTTGGACAGCGTTGTGTCAAGTCACTCTTGTTCACACCGTAGCGTGTGCAGAAAGTCGCCCATCACTTTTTCAGACTGATCTGTTGATAGCGCCTGCTAAATTCAGGGCATCAATGTTGTTGAGAAAAGCAGCAAAACTTTTGTCGTTTTCGATGGCTAAAGTTATATCTTTCATAAACGGCGCGGTAGAAAGGACTGTCAACACATACTGAACAGCTCATGTTATAGACAGAAGCATGCTACATGGCAGACCAATCCAAACTCATCTCCCGGCATGTCCAGCCCAACCATTATCTCAGACAATCATGGCTAGCGGGAAGGTTCCTGTCTTTTTCTGTGGCTAAACCAACTAGGCTCACAATTTAACAATTGTATTTGTATTTATGGATGGAACACAAGTTTGTTATTAAGGCACATGAAAGTTCAGATGTTCTGCCAAAAAACGCATCTTGATACAAAATAAATGTTCACGTTCAAATGCTTCATATCTTGTGAAGCAGTGACGTGCGACATACGCCTAGTTTCCTGAAACTTTTCGGCTTTTCATTTTTTTATTAATTTGTAAACATCCTAAAAACATTAATACCACTTTGACATTATGGATACTGTGTGTAGATGCCAGTGCTAAAAAAATGCTACATTTAATACATTTTTAGGCTGTAACAACATGTAGAAAAAAATAAAGGGGTGTGAATAGAGTTTGGTTTTCGCCAAGCCTTACTGCAACCATGTCGTCCAAAAAGTGGCTAGCATTTCGTTGTGGCTAGCATTTCGTTGTGGCTAGCTAGCCAACTTAGCCTGTGTGTCCCTATCACAGATCAAAGATCTTGTGGTCCTCTGTAGCTCAGCTGGTACAGCACGGCGCTTGTAACGCTAAGGTAGTGGGTTCGATCCTCGGGACCACCCATGCACAAAAAAAATAATGTATGTATGCATGACTGTAAGTCGCTTTGGCTAAAAGCGTCTGCTAAATGGCATATTATTATTAAAGATGGCAGCCAATCAGTCTGTCCATTTGTATGAGTGATCCTTGAGATCTGAGTTTTTATGTTTTAATGACCCTGATCCCGTCTACAGAAGCAAACTCTTTTGATGTGAAGGTGGATGCTGTATATAACAACGACTATTTTTTTTTTTTTAGATCGCAGTCTCTATTTTATGAAATTTGCTAGTACAAAGATTTCTGATTGAGAAGGCCTTTTTTTTCTGCCTCGGGCCGCTCGTAAACTGTAGCCTACACCTTTTTTTGGTGTTGGTTTGTGCGGAGTCAGGAGCATCTGTCTGCGCGCAAGGCCTACTACACTGAAGGCTAGGACCGGAGAAGTGGTTGCCAGATTGGAAAATCTTCCTCATTCTACCTCTAAAAACTGTCATTATGTATATGTTACTGTGCCTGCTCTTTACTCAGTGCCATCCTGGATTAAATAGGCTGAATGATCCATGGGTGAGTGAATTATCTTCGCCTTGTACCCTACAATTTGCAAACACTCCGACGAGACCGTCATGTCAATACCACCAGGAACTTGGTCTCCCTCTGCAACCGCATTTGTACCTCTCTCTAACCCAAGTGGGCCTACACATGATGGCATACTTCCAAAATCTCAAACTTTTTTTCTGTGTCGAAAGACTCAGCTCGTTTTATTGACAATAGTGCTGGCTCCGCCAAGTCCTCACGTATTGGGCAACTGAGATATATTTTTATGCTTTTATTGTTGATCTCTGGTCATGTGCGACCAAACCCTGGGCCGGTAGATACCATGCAATCTCTACCGACTCCCTGTGATTTTAAAAACAGAGCAGGTTTTGGCCTCTTGCATGTTAATTTCAGAAGTCTATTTCAAAAATAGACATGATTAGAACATGGGCCAATACGACAAATGCAGACGTAATGGTTTTATCAGAAACTTGGCTAAAGAAATCTGTGTCAAATAACTCGATTTCTATTGATGGGGTACACGGTTTTTTAGAAAGGATCGGATGAGTAAAGGAGGAGGGGTTGCAATTGATGTGAAATCCAAGTTTAACACTTCTGAAATTCTCTCAATTACCAAAGCCAAACATTTTGAATTGACTGCGGTTAAAGTGAACGCATAAAAGGACTCCCACATCACTGTAGTCGGCTGCTACAGACCGCCCTCGGGCTTCGGTAGACGCACTTAACTCTCTTTCTGATGTCCTGCCCAAGCCAAATTACTCTCAATTCATTATTTTATGAGATTTGAACTGGGACATCTGTTCATTATTTTATGAGATTTGAACTGGGACATCTGTATCGAACTCTTTTAAAGAACTGTGTGACTCTGAATCTCGCGCAGTTAACGAATGCGCCCACAGGACCGAATCCCAGAGTACCAAACAAATCAACGCTATTGCACATTCTTCTACCGAATACCCCTCACAAATACACATCGACTGGGATATTCTGGAATCATGTCAGTGATCACTGTGCAATTGCTTGTGTTAGAAATACATGAAATGATCAAAGCCAAACGCCGTTATAATTTAAATAACATTTTAGACAGTTCGATGAGCGAGTGTTCTTACATGATCTGTACCATAATTTTGCCAGAGTAAGTCTGAACCCCGATGTTGACGCTGCATGGGACTATTTTTATATGACATTTGTGTCCATTTGTGATAAGCATGCCCCCTGTGAAGACATTTAGAATCAGTGGAAGGGACAATCCCTGGTTTTTCAGATAACTTGGCATAATGAATTAGAAAGAGAGATGTCTCTTGGGCTCAAGCTAGAAATGCTCCTGTTGACTGGAACCTCCTTCAGAGCGCTAAGAAACAAAATGTACAGGATTGATCAGGAAGTCCAAATCAGATTTCTATCTAAATGCAGTCACAGAGAACCCTACCGAGTTCCGGAAGCGAATCAAATCAATGTCAGGTTCTAATGTATCCTCTGGGCTTCCTGACCATTTAATGATGGATTCTAATGAAATGAAGGATAAAGCTGATATTGTAGGTTTTTTTTTAACAAGCACTTCATATCTGCTGGTTCAGTGTTTGATAAAGGTGGGGCCCAGACCTCTAATGTAAGCTCTGTTACAGTAAACTATGATATAGGCCCTCATGTGAACCATTTTAACTTTGAGCCTGTTTCTTATGCTGAGGTCTATAAAGCACTAAAGGCAATAGACACTAAAAAGTCTGCAGGTCCAGACGACCTGGATCCCTCTTAAAGATAACAGCTGGTATTATTACTGAACCTGTTGATCACCTGGATCCCTCTTAAAGATAGCAGCTGGTATTATTACTGAACCTGTGGATCACCTGGATCCCTCTTAAAGATAACAGCTGGTATTATTACTGAACCTGTGGATCACCTGGATCCCTACCTCTTAAAGATAACAGATGGTATTATTACTGAACCTGTGGATCACCTGGATCCCTACCTCTTAAAGATAGCAGCTGGTATTATTACTGAACCTGTGGATCAACTGGATCCCTCTTAAAGATAACAGATGGTATTATTACTGAACCTGTGACTTACCTGGATCCCTCTTAAAGATAACAGCTGGTATTATTACTGAACCTGTGGCTCACCTGGATCCCTCTTAAAGATAACAGCTGGTATTATTACCGAACCTGTGGATCACCTGGATCCCTACCTCTTAAAGATAGCAGCTGGTATTATTACTGAACCTGTGGATCACCTGGATCCCTCTTAAAGATAACAGCTGGTATTATTACTGAACCTGTGGATCAACTGGAGATCTCTTAAAGATAACAGATGGTATTATTACTGAACCTGTGGATCACCTGGATCCCTCTTAAAGATAACAGCTGGTATTATTACTGAACCTGTTGATAACCTGGATCCCGCTAAAAGATAACAGCTGGTATTATTACTGAACCTGTGGATCAACTGGAGATCTCTTAAAGATAACAGATGGTATTATTACTGAACCTGTGGATCACCTGGATCCCTCTTAAAGATAACAGCTGGTATTATTACTGAACCTGTGGATCAACTGGAGATCTCTTAAAGATAACAGATGGTATTATTACTGAACCTGTGGATCACCTGGATCCCTCTTAAAGATAACAGCTGGTATTATTACTGAACCTGTGGATCACCTGGATCCCTCTTAAAGATAACAGCTGGTATTATTACTGAACCTGTTGATCACCTGGATCCCTCTTAAAGATAACAGCTGGTATTATTACTGAAACTGTGGATCACCTGGATCCCTCTTAAAGATAACAGCTGGTATTATTACTGAACCTGTGGCTTACCTGGATCCCTCTTAAAGATAACAGCTGGTATTATTACTGAACCTGTGGATCACCTGGATCCCGCTTAAAGATAACAGCTGGTATTATTACTGAACCTGTGGCTCACCTGGATCCCTCTTAAAGATAACAGCTGGTATTATTACTGAACCTGTGGATCACCTGGATCCCTCTTAAAGATAACAGCTGGTATTATTACTGAACCTGTGGCTTACCTGGATCCCTCTTAAAGATAACAGCTGGTATTATTACTGAACCTGTGGATCACCTGGATCCCTCTTAAAGATAACAGCTGGTATTATTACTGAACCTGTGGATCACCTGGATCCCTCTTAAAGATAACAGCTGGTATTATTACTGAACCTGTGGCTCACCTGGATCCCTCTTAAAGATAACAGCTGGTATTATTACTGAACCTGTTGATCACCTGGATCCCTCTTAAAGATAACAGCTGGTATTATTACTGAACCTGTGGCTCACCTGGATCCCTCTTAAAGATAACAGCTGGTATTATTACTGAACCTGTGGATCACCTGGATCCCTACCTCTTAAAGATAGCAGCTGGTATTATTACTGAACCTGTGGATCACCTGGATCCCTCTTAAAGATAACATATGGTATTATTACTGAACCTGTGGATCAACTGGATCCCTCTTAAAGATAACAGATGGTATTAATACTGAACCTGTGGATCACCTGGATCCCTCTTAAAGATAACAGCTGGTATTATTACTGAACCTGTTGATCCCCTGGATCCCTCTTAAAGATAACAGCTGGTATTATTACTGAACCTGTGGATCACCTGGATCCCTCTTAAAGATAACAGCGGGTAATATTACTGAACCTGTTGATCACCTGGATCCCTCTTAAAGATAACAGCTGGTATTATTACTTAACCTGTGGATCACCTGGATCCCTCTTAAAGATAACAGCTGGTATTATTACTGAACCTGTGGCTCACCTGGATCCCTCTTAAAGATAACAGCTGGTATTATTACTGAACCTGTGGCTCACCTGGATCCCTCTTAAAGATAACAGCTGGTATTATTACTGAACCTGTGGATCACCTGGATCCCTCTTAAAGATAACAGCTGGTATTATTACTGAACCTGTGGCTCACCTGGATCCCTCTTAAAGATAACAGCTGGTATTATTACTGAACCTGTGGCTCACCTGGATCCCTCTTAAAGATAACAGCTGGTATTATTACTGAACCTGTGGATCACCTGGATCCCTCTTAAAGATAACAGCTGGTATTATTACTGAACCTGTGGATCAACTGGATCCCTCTTAAAGATAACAGATGGTATTAATACTGAACCTGTGGATCACCTGGATCCCTCTTAAAGATAACAGCTGGTATTATTACTGAACCTGTTGATCACCTGGATCCCTCTTAAAGATAACAGCTGGTATTATTACTGAACCTGTTGATCACCTGGATCCCTCTTAAAGATAACAGCTGGTATTATTACTGAACCTGTGGCTCACCTGGATCCCTCTTAAAGATAACAGCTGGTATTATTACTGAACCTGTGGATCACCTGGATCCCTACCTCTTAAAGATAGCAGCTGGTATTATTACTGAACCTGTGGATCACCTGGATCCCTCTTAAAGATAACATATGGTATTATTACTGAACCTGTGGATCAACTGGATCCCTCTTAAAGATAACAGATGGTATTAATACTGAACCTGTGGATCACCTGGATCCCTCTTAAAGATAACAGCTGGTATTATTACTGAACCTGTGGATCCCCTGGATCCCTCTTAAAGATAACAGCTGGTATTATTACTGAACCTGTGGATCACCTGGATCCCTCTTAAAGATAACAGCGGGTAATATTACTGAACCTGTTGATCACCTGGATCCCTCTTAAAGATAACAGCTGGTATTATTACTGAACCTGTTGATCACCTGGATCCCTCTTAAAGATAACAGCTGGTATTATTACTGAACCTGTGGATCACCTGGATCCCTCTTAAAGATAACAGCTGGTATTATTACTGAACCTGTGGATCACCTGGATCCCTCTTAAAGATAACAGCTGGTATTATTACTGAACCTGTGGATCACCTGGATCCCTCTTAAATATAACAGCTGGTATTATTACTGAACGTGTGGCTCACCTTGATCCCTCTTAAAGATAACAGCTGGTATTATTACTGAACCTGTGGATCACCTGGATCCCTCTTAAAGATAACAGCTGGTATTATTACTGAACCTGTGGCTCACCTGGATCCCTCTTAAAGATAACAGCTGGTATTATTACTGAACCTGTGGATCACCTGGATCCCTCTTAAAGATAACAGCGGGTAATATTACTGAACCTGTTGATCACCTGGATCCCTCTTAAAGATAACAGCTGGTATTATTACTGAACCTGTGGATCACCTGGATCCCTCTTAAAGATAACAGCTGGTATTATTACTGAACCTGTGGCTCACCTGGATCCCTCTTAAAGATAACAGCTGGTATTATTACTGAACCTGTGGATCACCTGGATCCCTCTTAAAGATAACAGCTGGTATTATTACTGAACCTGGGGCTCACCTGGATCCCTCTTAAAGATAACAGCTGGTATTATTACTGAACCTGTGGCTCACCTGGATCCCTCTTAAAGATAACAGCTGGTATTATTACTGAACCTGTGGATCACCTGGATCCCTCTTAAAGATAACAGCTGGTATTATTACTGAACCTGGGGCTCACCTGGATCCCTCTTAAAGATAACAGCTGGTATTATTACTGAACCTGTGGATCACCTGGATCCCTCTTAAAGATAACAGCTGGTATTATTACTGAACCTATGGATCACCTGGATCCCTACCTCTTAAAGATAGCAGCTGGTATTATCACCTGGATTCCTCTTAAAGATAACAGCTGGTATTATTACTGAACCTGTTGATCACCTGGATCCTTCTTAAAGATAACAGCTGGTATTATTACTGAACCTGTGGATCACCTGGATCCCTCTTAATGATAACAGCTGGTATTATTACTGAACCTGTGGATCACCTGGATCCCGCTTAAAGATAACAGCTGGTATTATTACTGAACCTGTGGCTCACCTGCATCCCTCTTAAAGATAACAGCTGGTATTATTACTGAACCTGTGGATCACCTGGATCCCTACCTCTTAAAGATAACAGCTGGTATTATTACTGAACCTGTGGATCACCTGGATCCCTCTTAAAGATAACAGCTGGTATTATTACTGAACCTGTGGATCAGCTGGATCCCTCTTAAAGATAACAGCTGGTAATATTACTGAACCTGTTGATCACCTGGATCCCTCTGTAAGTCGCTCTGGATAAGAGCGTCTGCTAAATGACTAAAATGTAAAAAATGTAAAAATGATAACAGCTGGTATTATTACTGAACCTGTGGATCACCTGGATCCCTCTTAAAGATAACAGCTGGTATTATTACTGAACCTGTGGCTCACCTGGATCCCTCTTAAAGATAACAGCTGGTATTATTACTTAACCTGTTGATCACCTGGACCCCTCTTAAAGATAACAGCTGGTATTATTACTGAACTCGTGGATCACCTGGATCCCTCTTAAAGATAACAGCTGGTATTATTACTGAACCTGTGGCTCACCTGGATCCCTCTTAAAGATAACAGCTGGTATTATTACTGAACCTGTGGATCACCTGGATCCCTGTTAAAGATAACAGCTGGTATTATTACTGAACCTGTGGATCACCTGGATCCCTCTTAAAGATAACAGCTGGTATTATTACTGAACCTGTGGATCACCTGGATCCCTCTTAAAGATAACAGCTGGTATTATTACTGAACCTGTGGGTCACCTGGATCCCTCTTAAAGATAACAGCTGGTATTATTACTGAACCTGTGGATCACCTGGATCCCTCTTAAAGATAACAGCTGGTATTATTACTGAGCCTGTGGATCACCTGGATCCCTACCTCTTAAAGATAGCAGCTGGTATTATTACTGAACCTGTGGATCACCTGGATCCCTCTTAAAGATAACAGCTGGTATTATTATTGAACCTGTAGATCAACTGGATCCCTCTTAAAGATAACAGATGGTATTATTACTGAACCTGTGGATCACCTGGATCCCTACCTCTTAAAGATAGCAGCTGGTATTATTACTGAACCTGTGGATCACTTGGATCCCTCTTAAAGATAACAGCTGGTATTATTACTGAACCTGTGGATCACCTGGATCCCTCTTAAAGATAACAGCTGGTATTATTACTGAACCTGTGGATCACCTGGATCCCTCTTAAAGATAACAGCTGGTATTATTACTGAACCTGTGGATCACCTGGATCCCTACCTCTTAAAGATAGCAGCTGGTATTATTACTGAACCTGTGGATCACCTGGATCCCTCTTAAAGATAACAGCTGCTATTATTATTGAACCTGTGGATCAACTGGATCCCTCTTAAAGATAACAGATGGTATTATTACTGAACCTGTGGATCTCCTGGATCCCTCTTAAAGATAACAGCTGGTATTATTACTGAACCTGTGGATCACCTGGATCCCTCTTAAAGATAACAGCTGGTATTATTACTGAACCTGTGGCTCACCTGGATCCCTCTTAAAGATAACAGCTGGTATTATTACTGAAACTGTGGATCACCTGGATCCCTCTTAAAGATAACAGCTGGTATTATTACTGAACCTGTGGATCACCTGGATCCCTACCTCTTAAAGATAACAGCTGGTATTATTACTGAACCTGTGGATCACCTGGATCCCTACCTCTTAAAGATAGCAGCTGGTATTATCACCTGGATCCCTCTTAAAGATAACAGCTGGTATTATTACTGAACCTGTGGATCACCTGGATCCCTCTTAAAGATAACAGCTGGTATTATTACTGAACCTGTGGATCACCTGGATCCCTCTTAAAGATAACAGCTGGTATTATTACTGAACCTGTGGATCACCTGTATCCCTCTTAAAGATAACAGCTGGTATTATTACTGAACCTGTGGATCAACTGTATCCCTCTTAAGGATAACAGCTGGTATTATTACTGAACCTGTGGATCAACTGGATTCCTCTTAAAGATAACAGCTGGTAATATTACTGAACCTGTGGATCACCTGGATCCCTCTTAAAGATAACAGCTGGTATTATTACTGAACCTGTGGATCACCTGGATCCCTCTTAAAGATAACAGCTGGTATTATTACTGAACCTGTGGATCACCTGGATCCCTCTTAAAGATAACAGCTGGTATTATTACTGAACCTGTGGATCACCTATATCCCTCTTAAAGATAACAGCTGGTATTATTACTGAACCTGTGGATCACCTATATCCCTCTTAAGGATAACAGCTGGTATTATTACTGAACCTGTGGATCACCTGGATCCCTCTTAAAGATAACAGCTGGTAATATTACTGAACCTGTTGATCACCTGGATCCCTCTTAAAGATAACAGCTGGTATTATTACTGAACCTGTGGATCACCTGGATCCCTCTTAAAGATAACAGCTGGTATTATTACTGAACCTGTGGCTCACCTGGATCCCTCTTAAAGATAACAGCTGGTATTATTACTGAACCTGTGGATCACCTGGACCCCTCTTAAAGATAACAGCTGGTATTATTACTGAACTCGTGGATCACCTGGATCCCTCTTAAAGATAACAGCTGGTATTATTACTGAACCTGTGGCTCACCTGGATCCCTCTTAAAGATAACAGCTGGTATTATTACTGAACCTGTGGATCACCTGGATCCCTCTTAAAGATAACAGCTGGTATTATTACTGAACCTGTGGATCACCTGGATCCCTCTTAAAGATAACAGCTGGTATTATTACTGAACCTGTGGATCACCTGGATCCCTCTTAAAGATAACAGCTGGTATTATTACTGAACCTGTGGATCACCTGGATCCCTCTTAAAGATAACAGCTGGTATTATTACTGAACCTGTGGATCACCTGGATCCCTCTTAAAGATAACAGCTGGTATTATTACTGAACCTGTGGATCACCTGGATCCCTACCTCTTAAAGATAGCAGCTGGTATTATTACTGAACCTGTGGATCACCTGGATCCCTCTTAAAGATAACAGCTGGTATTATTATTGAACCTGTGGATCAACTGGATCCCTCTTAAAGATAACAGCTGGTATTATTACTGAACCTGTGGATCACCTGGATCCCTACCTCTTAAAGATAGCAGCTGGTATTATTACTGAACCTGTGGATCACCTGGATCCCTCTTAAAGATAACAGCTGGTATTATTACTGAACCTGTGGATCACCTGGATCCCTACCTCTTAAAGATAGCAGCTGGTATTATTACTGAACCTGTGGATCACCTGGATCCCTCTTAAAGATAACAGCTGGTATTATTACTGAACCTGTGGATCAACTGGATCCCTCTTAAAGATAACAGCTGGTATTATTACTAAACCTGTGGATCACCTGGATCCCTCTTAAAGATAACAGCTGGTATTATTACTGAACCTGTGGATCACCTGGATCCCTCTTAAAGATAACAGCTGGTATTATTACTGAACCTGTTGATCACCTGGATCCCTCTTAAAGATAACAGCTGGTATTATTACTGAACCTGTGGATCACCTGGATCCCTCTTAAAGATAACAGCTGGTATTATTACTGAACCTTTGGATCAACTGGATCCCTCTTAAAGATAACAGATGGTATCATTACTGAACCTGTGGATCAACTGGATCCCTCTTAAAGATAACAGCTGGTATTATTACTGAACATGTGGATCACCTGGATCCCTACCTCTTAAAGATAGCAGCTGGTATTATTATTGAACCTGTGGATCACCTGGATCCCTCTTAAAGATAACAGCTGGTATTATTACTGAACCTTTGGATCAACTGGATCCCTCTTAAAGATAACAGATGGTATCATTACTGAACCTGTGGATCAACTGGATCCCTCTTAAAGATAACAGCTGGTATTATTACTGAACCTGTGGCTCACCTGGATCCCTCTTAAAGATAACAGCTGGTATTATTACTGAACCTGTGGATCACCTGGATCCCTCTTAAAGATAACAGCGGGTAATATTACTGAACCTGTTGATGACCTGGATCCCTCTTAAAGATAACAGCTGGTATTATTACTGAACCTGTGGATCACCTGGATCCCTCATAAAGATAACAGCTGGTATTATTACTGAACCTGTGGCTCACCTGGATCCCTCTTAAAGATAACAGCTGGTAATATTACTGAACCTGTTGATCACCTGGATCCCTCTTAAAGATAACAGCTGGTATTATTACTGAACCTGTGGATCACCTGGATCCCTCTTAAAGATAACAGCTGGTATTATTACTGAACCTGTGGCTCACCTGGATCCCTCTTAAAGATAACAGCTGGTATTATTACTTAACCTGTTGATCACCTGGACCCCTCTTAAAGATAACAGCTGGTATTATTACTGAACTCGTGGATCACCTGGATCCCTCTTAAAGATAACAGCTGGTATTATTACTGAACCTGTGGCTCACCTGGATCCCTCTTAAAGATAACAGCTGGTATTATTACTGAACCTGTGGATCACCTGGATCCCTGTTAAAGATAACAGCTGGTATTATTACTGAACCTGTGGATCACCTGGATCCCTCTTAAAGATAACAGCTGGTATTATTACTGAACCTGTGGATCACCTGGATCCCTCTTAAAGATAACAGCTGGTATTATTACTGAACCTGTGGGTCACCTGGATCCCTCTTAAAGATAACAGCTGGTATTATTACTGAACCTGTGGATCACCTGGATCCCTCTTAGAGATAACAGCTGGTATTATTACTGAACCTGTGGATCACCTGGATCCCTACCTCTTAAAGATAGCAGCTGGTATTATTACTGAACCTGTGGATCACCTGGATCCCTCTTAAAGATAACAGCTGCTATTATTATTGAACCTGTAGATCAACTGGATCCCTCTTAAAGATAACAGATGGTATTATTACTGAACCTGTGGATCACCTGGATCCCTACCTCTTAAAGATAGCAGCTGGTATTATTACTGAACCTGTGGATCACTTGGATCCCTCTTAAAGATAACAGCTGGTATTATTACTGAACCTGTGGATCACCTGGATCCCTCTTAAAGATAACAGCTGCTATTATTATTGAACCTGTAGATCACCTGGATCCCTCTTAAAGATAACAGCTGGTATTATTACTGAACCTGTGGATCACCTGGATCCCTACCTCTTAAAGATAACAGCTGGTATTATTACTGAACCTGTGGATCACCTGGATCCCTACCTCTTAAAGATAGCAGCTGGTATTATCACCTGGATCCCTCTTAAAGATAACAGCTGGTATTTATACTGAACCTGTTGAACACCTGGATCCCTCTTAAAGATAACAGCTGGTATTATTACTGAACCTGTGGATCACCTGGATCCCTCTTAATGATAACAGCTGGTATTATTACTGAACCTGTGGATCACCTGGATCCCTCTTAAAGATAACAGCTGGTATTATTACTGAACCTGTGGATCAACTGGATCCCTCTTAAAGATAACAGCTGGTAATATTACTGAACCTGTTGATCACCTGGATCCCTCTGTAAGTCGCTCTGGATAAGAGCGTCTGCTAAATGACTAAAATGTAAAAAATGTAAAAATGATAACAGCTGGTATTATTACTGAACCTGTGGATCACCTGGATCCCTCTTAAAGATAACAGCTGGTATTATTACTGAACCTGTGGATCACCTGGATCCCTCTTAAAGATAACAGCTGGTATTATTACTGAACCTGTGGATCACCTATATCCCTCTTAAAGATAACAGCTGGTATTATTACTGAACCTGTGGATCACCTGGATCCCTCTTAAAGATAACAGCTGGTATTATTACTGAACCTGTGGATCACCTATATCCCTCTTAAAGATAACAGCTGGTATTATTACTGAACCTGTGGATTACCTGGATCCCTCTTAAAGATAACAGCTGGTAATATTACTGAACCTGTTGATCACCTGGATCCCTCTTAAAGTTAACAGCTGGTATTATTACTGAACCTGTGGATCACCTGGATCCCTCTTAAAGATAACAGCTGGTATTATTACTGAACCTGTGGCTCACCTGGATCCCTCTTAAAGATAACAGCTGGTATTATTACTTAACCTGTTGATCACCTGGACCCCTCTTAAAGATAACAGCTGGTATTATTACTGAACCCGTGGATCACCTGGATCCCTCTTAAAGATAACAGCTGGTATTATTACTGAACCTGTGGCTCACCTGGATCCCTCTTAAAGATAACAGCTGGTATTATTACTGAACCTGTGGATCACCTGGATCCCTCTTAAAGATAACAGCTGGTATTATTACTGAACCTGTGGATCACCTGGATCCCTCTTAAAGATAACAGCTGGTATTATTACTGAACCTGTGGATCACCTGGATCCCTCTTAAAGATAACAGCTGGTATTATTACTGAACCTGTGGATCACCTGGATCCCTCTTAAAGATAACAGCTGGTATTATTACTGAACCTGTGGATCACCTGGATCCCTCTTAAAGATAACAGCTGGTATTATTACTGAACCTGTGGATCACCTGGATCCCTACCTCTTAAAGATAGCAGCTGGTATTATTACTGAACCTGTGGATCACCTGGATCCCTCTTAAAGATAACAGCTGCTATTATTATTGAACCTGTGGATCAACTGGATCCCTCTTAAAGATAACAGATGGTATTATTACTGAACCTGTGGATCACCTGGATACCTACCTCTTAAAGATAGCAGCTGGTATTATTACTGAACCTGTGGATCACCTGGATCCCTCTTAAAGATAACAGCTGGTATTATTACTGAACCTGTGGATCACCTGGATCCCTCTTAAAGATAACAGCTGGTATTATTACTGAACCTGTGGATCACCTGGATCCCTCTTAAAGATAACAGCTGGTATTATTACTGAACCTGTGGATCACCTGGATCCCTACCTCTTAAAGATAGCAGCTGGTATTATTACTGAACCTGTGGATCACCTGGATCCCTCTTAAAGATAACAGCTGCTATTATTATTGAACCTGTGGATCAACTGGATACCTCTTAAAGATAACAGATGGTATTATTACTGAACCTGTGGATCTCCTGGATCCCTACCTCTTAAAGATAGCAGCTGGTATTATTACTGAACCTGTGGATCACCTGGATCCCTCTTAAAGATAACAGCTGGTATTATTACTGAACCTGTTGATCACCTGGATCCCTCTTAAAGATAACAGCTGGTATTATTACTGAACCTGTGGATCAACTGGATCCCTCTTAAAGATAACAGATGGTATCATTACTGAACCTGTGGATCAACTGGATCCCTCTTAAAGATAACAGCTGGTATTATTACTGAACCTGTGGATCACCTGGATCCCTACCTCTTAAAGATAGCAGCTGGTATTATTACTGAACCTGTGGATCACCTGGATCCCTCTTAAAGATAACAGCTGGTATTATTACTGAACCTTTGGATCAACTGGATCCCTCTTAAAGATAACAGATGGTATCATTACTGAACCTGTGGATCAACTGGATCCCTCTTAAAGATAACAGCTGGTATTATTACTGAACCTGTGGATCACCTGGATCCCTCTTAAAGATAACAGCTGGTATTATTACTGAACCTGTGGCTCACCTGGAGCCCTCTTAAAGATAGCAGCTGGTATTATTACTGAACCTGTGGATCACCTGGATCCCTCTTAAAGATAACAGCTGGTATTATTACTGAACCTGTGGATCACCTGGATCCCTCTTAAAGATAGCAGCTGGTATTATTACTGAACCTGTGGATCACATTTTCAACTTGAGTCTGTTGACCAATTCCATCCCCAGCATTTGGAAATCAGCTTATGTCCTCCCATTGCTAAAGGGTGGAGATCCCTCAGATGCTAATAACTATCGTCCTATCTCCAAACTCCGTGTCCTGGCCAAAGT
Organism: Coregonus clupeaformis; assembly: GCF_020615455.1. Classification (NCBI taxonomy): domain Eukaryota; kingdom Metazoa; phylum Chordata; class Actinopteri; order Salmoniformes; family Salmonidae; genus Coregonus; species Coregonus clupeaformis. The sequence continues at coordinate 42,207,050 of NC_059221.1, forward strand.
ATATGAATCCCTAGTGAACTCACAGTTAAAAAACGTTTTAATTTTAAAGAACATACTGAGCAGGGTTCAGTCTGGCTTTAGATCGGGTCACAGCACCACAAATGCAACTATAGCAGTGGCAAATGACACCATAAATGCACTTGATAAAAAGCAACATTGTGCTGCTCTGTTTGTTGATTTATCAAAGGCATTTGATTCAGTTGACCATGAATCGTTGCTAGCTAGACTCAGTAACATTGGTCTCAGTGAAGGGGCAGTAGATTGATCTTTCTGACAGAACACAACGTGTATATGCTGACAATCACAAGTCTAGCTTTCTTGAGATTAATAGAGGTGTGTCCCAGGGTTCCATTTTAGCTCCTGTGTTGTTCTCAATTTGAATTAATGATTTGGGAAATGGGATGCAACCAGCAAAGTTGCATCTATATACAGATGATACAGTCATATATTCATGTGCTCCTTCTCTGGTTCAGGCTGTTGAAGAGCTCCAGACTGCAGGCCTCCCCTTATGGTCTCAAACTGGTCTTGAATGTACAAAAAAACAACATTCATGACCTTTACCAGAGCTCGCACTCAGCCAGAGAAGGTTAGCATGGTCACATCTGGTGGCTTATCCATTGAAAAAGTGTCATCCTACCAATACCTAGGTACATGGTTGGATGACAAGTTGTCCTTTTTAAAGTTTATATGGATAATCTTGTGAGGAAACTTAAATTGAAATTTGGTTTTTATTTTCGTAATAAGGCCTGCTTCCCGCTTAGAAAGAATCTCGATCAGGCCACTTTTCTCTCTGTAATTGATTATGGTGTCTTGTTGTCTGTGCATGCAGCCTCCTCTGTCGTACAGAGACTGAACTCTGTTTATCATGCATCCTTGCGCTTTATTACAAATGCCAAGTCACTCACCCACCGTTGCACCTTGTACCAAATGGTGGGTTGGACCTCACTTCATATGCGCAGAAAGCTACATTTGTATGTGTTCATCTACAATTGTAATTGTAATTATTTTGCACTATGGCCTATTTATTGCCTTACCTCCATAACTTACTACATTTGCACACACTGTATATAGATTTTCTATTGTGTTATTGACTTTATGTTTTGTTTACCCCATATGTAACTCTGTGTTGTTGTTGTTTTTATCGCACTGCTTTGCTTTATCTTGGCCAGGTCGCAGTTGTAAATGAGAACTTGTTCTCAACTGGCTTACCTGGTTAAATAAAGGTGAAATAAATAAACACACTTTTGGGTCAACTCCCTCTTTACGTCTGTAGTCTGGTCTCCTCCACCACCAGGTACCAGACCCGGTCTGCTAGGTGGTTGCTACTGTAGTCTGGTCTCCTCCACCACCAGGTACCAGACCCGGTCTGCTAGGTGGTTGCTACTGTAGTCTGGTCTCCTTTACCACCAGCGGTTACCAGACCCGGTCTGCTAGGTGGTTGCTACTGTAGTCTGGTCTCCACCACCACCAGCGGTTACCAGACCCGGTCTGCTAGGTGGTTGCTACTGTAGTCTGGTCTCCTCCACCACCAGGTACCAGACCCGGTCTGCTAGGTGGTTGCTACTGTAGTCTGGTCTCCACCACCACCAGCGGTTACCAGACCCGGTCTGCTAGGTGGTTGCTACTGTAGTCTGGTCTCCTTCACCACCAGGTACCAGACCCGGTCTGCTAGGTGGTTGCTACTGTAGTGGTCTGCTAGGTGGTTGCTACTGTAGTCTGGTGGTTGCTACTTAAAGTCCCCAGGACATTTACAGTATTAGGCAAGACTGCCGTCTCGTCTTGTGCACCAGAGGCATGGGATAGTCCACGATCTTCATCTAGATATGTTAGTGCCGCTGAATTAATTTAAACTGTTGGTGGGAGATTCTGTTACAGAGGAGTGTAAATGCTTCTTTTTTTTAGGCTGGATCATGTTGTTCAGTTGTATTTTATTGTTGTATGTTTTAATTCTGTAATGTATTGATTGTTGCTGCCTTGTTGGTCAGGTCTCCCTTGAAAAAGAGACTCTGGGTTAAATAAAGGTTGAATTAAATCACTTAACATGGGGTTTGATTAGCTTGCTAATTGATTAGCATTCGCACCACAGTGGCTATTTTGTGGTAGTTAAACATGACAAACATCACAAAGATTATCGTCATGGATGGCTTAGCATATCAGCAATCAACATAACCCATTTAGCTAGTTGGCTAGCTACCAGCAGAGTCGAGAATGCAGCTGGCCAGCTCAACTAGTTGGCTAGCATTACCTGTATGCAACTGTCTAGCTAGCTATCTAGCTAACAATAGCTAGCAATGAAAATTACTTTGATACAGTTGAGACAATAATGTAAGTACACGTAGCTATCTTGGCCTTTTAACTGTAGACTCTTACCTGTTTATAGCTGATGATTCACTGCAGACTGAAACACTTAAATAATCCTTCCCTCTCGTCTTCAACCAGACTGCCTTTGCTGATTTCCTTCTGTGTCGATTTCAAGGCAACACATGTCGACCAACCCAGGGCCACAACTGAACTCTAATTCGACTGTTATTTCGTAACCTTAGGATACACTTGACACTTGTATCTCGTAGCCTAGTGGAGACCAATATCTATCTTGTGTTATTATCTGCATTTTCTGATGCAGCAGAAACATTTCTCAGCGACAAACGAGTGATCAAGTTAAGGTCCAACATCTGTACATTTCAATCCATTCTCTCTGCAACAAAACAGTGGCATTCAGATCAGCACACGCCGTGGGACAATAATCCCGGGGGCGTCTGTCCAGCAGTGGGACCACAGTGTCACGCCCTGGCTCTGGGGACTCTAATATGTTGAGCCAGGGTGTGTATAGTCTATGTGTGTTCTAGGTTTCACTTTCTGGTTTTGTATATCTATGTTGGCCAGGGTGGCTCCCAATCAGAGACGGCTGTAGCTCGTTGTCTCTGATTGGGAGTCATACTTAGGTAGCCGTTAGGCATTCATTTGGTGTGGTTTCTTGTTCGTATTTGGTTTGTGTATTACCATTGACTGTCACGTCATCGTTTTGTTGTTTTGATCGTGTGATCATTCTATAAATAAATATGTTCGCCTTCAACGCTGCGCCTTGGTCCTCATCTCTCACCGACGATCGTGACACACAGCCAGATCACCAAGATGGTTAACTATTTTGGGACTGCGATTATAACCCTCTTAGCTTTTTATGTGCTACAAGTTATGTCGACGTTATGGAAAAAACGTGACCACAATGTCGAAATAGGATTTGTGCCATCAGGAGAAAATGGGTCCCGTGTAGCTCAGTTGGTAGAGCATGGCGCTTGCAACGCCAGGGGTTGTGGGTTCGTTTCCCGAGGGGGGGCCAGTATGAAAAATGGATGCACTCACTAACTGTAAGTCGCTCTGGATAAGAGCGTCTGCTAAATGAATAAAATGTAAATGTAAACAATAATAGCTGGGACACAATGAATGGAACTCTGAATCTTTTCCCTTACCCCATTCACATCTAACCCAAGCCCCATTCACATCTAACTCAAGCCCCATTCACATCTAACCCAAGCCCCATTCACATCTAACTCTTACCCCATTCACATCTAACCCAAGCCCCATTCACATCTAACTCTTACCCCATTCACATCTAACCCAAGCCCCATTCACATCTAACTCTTACCCCATTCACATCTAACCCAAGCCCCATTCACATCTAACTCTTACCCCATTCACATCTAACCCAAGCCCCATTCACATCTAACCCAAGCCCCATTCACATCTAACTCTTACCCCATTCACATCTAACCCAAGCCCCATTCACATCTAACCCAAGCCACATTCACATCTAACCCAAGCCCCATTCACATCTAACCCTTACCCCATTCACATCTAACCCTTACTCCATTCACATCTAACTCTTACCCCATTCACATCTAACCCAATCCCCATTCACATCTAACCCAAGCCCCATTCACATCTAACCCAAGCCCCATTCACATCTAACCCTTACCCCATTCACATCTAACCCTTACTCCATTCACATCTAACTCTTACCCCATTCACATCTAACCCAAGCCCCATTCACATCTAACCCAAGCCACATTCACATCTAACCCAAGCCCCATTCACATCTAACCCTTACCCCATTCACATCTAACCCTTACTCCATTCACATCTAACTCTTACCCCATTCACATCTAACCCAATCCCCATTCACATCTAACCCAAGCCCCATTCACATCTAACCCAAGCCCCATTCACATCTAACCCTTACCCCATTCACATCTAACCCTTACTCCATTCACATCTAACTCTTACCCCATTCACATCTAACCCTTACCCCATTCACATCTAACTCAAGCCCCATTCACATCTAACCCTAGCCCCATTCACATCTAACCCAAGCCCCATTCACATCTAACCCAAGCCCCATTCACATCTAACCCAAGCCCCATTCACATCTAACTCTTACCCCATTCACATCTAACCCTTACTCCATTCACATCTAACCCTTACCCCATTCACATCTAACCCTTACTCCATTCACATCTAACTCTTACCCCATTCACATCTATCCCAAGCCCCATTCACAGCATAGGGAACCTCTTGAGATCTCTCGATCTTAACACTTTGTAGACAAAGTATTTAGTATATATAAGGGGCTTGGGGCTTGGGTTAGATGTGAATGGGGCTTGGGTTAGATGTGAATGGGGCTTGGGGCTTGGGTTAGATGTGAATGGGGTAAGGGTTAGATGTGAATGGGGCTTGGGTTAGATGTGAATGGGGTAAGGGTTAGATGTGAATGGGGTAAGGGTTAGATGTGAAGGGGGTTTGGGTTAGATGTGAATGGGGCTTGGGTTAGATGTGAATGGGGCTTGGGTTAGATGTGAATGGGGCTTGAGTTAGATGTGAATGGGGGTAAGGGTTAGATGTGAATGGGGATTGGGTTAGATGTGAATGGGGCTTGGGTTAGATGTGAATGGGGCTTGGGTTAGATGTGAATGGGGTAAGGGAAAATATTCAGAGTTACATTCATTGTGTCCCAGCTATTATTGTCCCATGGTGTGCTGATCTGAATGCCACCGTATACATCAAACTGGATATTTCTGCAGGCAGGCCTTCTAACTGCTAGAGCCAGTATTGCTGTAGGCCCCCTGGTTAGTTGACAGTATTGTTGGTCTCTGTCTCTGTCTCTGTCTCTGTCTCTGTCTCTGTCTCTGTTCTCCGCTGTCTCTGTGTCTGTCTCTGTCTCTGTTTCAATCTCTGTCTCTGTCTCTGTCTCTGTCTCTGTCTCTGTCTCTGTCTCTGTCTCTGTCTCTGTCTCTGTCTCTGTCTCTTCTCTGTTTCTCTGTCTCTGTCTCTGTCTCTGTTATCCTCTCTCTCTGTCTCTGTCTCTGTTATCCTCTCTCTCTGTCTCTGTCTCTGTTCTCATCTGTCTCTGTCTCTGTTCTCATCTGTCTCTCTCTCTGTCTCTGTCTCTGTCTCTGTCTCTGTCTCTGTCTCTGTTTCAATCTCTGTCTCTGTCTCTGTTTCAATCTCTGTCTCTGTCTCTGTTCTGTCTCTGTCTCTGTTCTCCTCTGTCTCTGTTTCAATCTCTGTCTCTGTCTCTGTTCTCCTCTGTCTCTGTCTCTGTTTCAATCTCTGTCTCTGTCTCTGTTCTGTCTCTGTCTCTGTTCTCCTCTGTCTCTGTCTCTGTTTCAATCTCTGTCTCTGTCTCTGTTTCAATCTCTGTCTCTGTCTCTGTCTCTGTCTCTGTTCTCCTATGTCTCTGTCTCTGTTCTCCTCTGTCTCTGTCTGTCTCTGTTCTCCTCTGTCTCTGTCTCTCTGTCTCTCTGTCTCTCTGTCTCTGTCTCTGTCTCTGTCTCTGTCTCTGTCTCTGTCTCTCTGTCTCTCTGTCTCTCTGTCTCTGTCTCTGTCTCTGTCTCTGTCTCTGTTATCCTCTGTCTCTGTCTCTGGGGATTTGTTCTGTTGCATTTGATTAGTGTGTTAGATAGCAGTGGGTGTGTCATAACCACTAACTCCTGCATGCTATCCTACAGAGGAAGCTGCGATAAGGCCCTGTATTGTGAAAACGGTATTGTACATGGCTTCTGATGCCTATCATTATGTAAACAACGACAACAATACCAACAACTAGATGATGTTTGGCTGCAAGTTGTGAAAAAGCCTTTGGTCATGTGTTTGTTTCAACAGCTTGTTTGTATGCTGCATGCCAACTGTCCTTCGGGGGCAATACAATCAATATGTACTGGTTTGAATGTAAAGTTGATACGGGGGGGAGAGAGAGGGGGGGGGAGAAAGGTAGGGGGGAGAGAGGGGGAGAGAGAGAGAGGTGGAGAGAGAGGGGGGAGAGAGAGAGAGAGGGGGAGAGAGAGAGAGGTGGAGAGAGAGGGGGGAGAGAGCGAGAGAGGGGGGGGAGAGGGTGAGACAGCTCATCGTCATGGTGACTGGCCAGACAGCTGAGCTTCAAACAAGACAAGGCGAAATAAACACACACACGAGCATGCGCGCACACACACACACACACACACACACAAGTACACACACACACACACACACCAGTACACACCAGTACACACACACACACACAAGTACACACACACACGAGCGCACACACACACACACATGGGCACACATTTTTAATACACGTGTGCGTCAGTATGTTTGAGGGGGAGGGCATGTATTCATAGGTTCACCTTCAGTTCATGTAGAGAGCAAAGATATATATGTCTGGCTGGCTGTCTGGCTGGCTGTCTGGCTGGCTCTCTGGCTGTCTGGCTGTCTGGCTGGCTCTCTGGCTGTCTGGCAGGCTGTCTGGCTCTCTGGATGTCTGGCTGGCTGTCTGGCAGGCTGTCTGGCTGGCTCTCTGTCTGGCTCTCTGGCTGTCTGGCAGGCTGTCTGGCAGGCTGTCTGTCTGGCTGTCTGGCAGGCTGTCTCTGGCAGGCTGTCTGGCAGGCTGTCTGGCAGGCTGGCTGGCTGGCTCTCTGGCTGGCTCTCTGGCTGGCTCTCTGGCTGTCTGGCAGGCTGTCTGGCTCTCTGGATGTCTGGCTGGCTGTCTGGCTGGCTCTCTGGCTGGCTCTCTGGCTGGCTCTCTGGCTGGCTGTCTGCTCTCTGGCTATCTGGCTCTCTGGCTCTCTGGCTGTCTGTCTGTCTGGCTGGCTGTCTGGCTGGCTCTCTGGCTGTCTGGATGTCTGGCTGGCTGTCTGTAACACTGAATCAGTATCCAATAGCATGGGCTAGTCTTGTTTAACTTTATATATCCAAGAGCATGGCCCAATACTGTTTTATATAAACCATTGGAATGACCTGATAGGATTGGGTTCACGTGGACTGTTGTGACTTCAGCTCCTGATTCAAATGACACCAACACGTCGTTATTCATTGATTAGGTCAGCGTATTGTGTGGATGTGTCCCAAATGGTACCCTATTCCCCATATAGTGAAATACTAAATATAGGGAATGAGGTGCCATTTGGGACGCTGACTAAGTCAAAAAGCTTGGGATTTTAATGTGTATTTAAGGCCAAATCACAGCTTGGGATTTGAATGTGTATTTAAAGCTTAAATCCTTAGTTGAAACAATAACAAAACGGTCATCTGTTTAGGTAAGAAGCTGAGGGATTGGGCCTGGAGAAATGTAACCACGCTCAAATGTATAGACAGAGCTATGGGATGCAAGGACTGACCATCCATGATATCAACATTATAGGTTTAACCATGTGTTTACAAACATTGGAGTTAAACAAGTTCATATTTTGGGTTCTGATTGGGTACGACAGATAAACTAAGCCCAGGAGGCATTTATCAGTAATATTCTTCAAGAATCAATGGGTATATATACTGTAATTCCTTTGTAAGTCCAAAAATGGATGAATCTTGCGTTAAAGGTAGGTCGAATGCCTGGTACACTCCGGAATTATCAGAAGTCATTCATAAAAGAGATGATGCTTGGGTCAAGGCCAGGACTGGCAAGCTTTAAAGCAACTGAAGAATCATTGTGTAAGACAAATCAGAAAGGCTAAATCTGATTATTATGTAACCGCTCATTCGGATTGTAGTGGGATTGTGGTGACAGAACTCAGGCCATCGTGATTGATGGGGTTAAGTCTGAATTTCTTGAAGTGCATAAAGGTGTACCAAAGGTTCGATTTCGGGACCTGTTCTCTGCACTGTTTATATAAACACCATTGGTCAAGCTGTAAAAATAAAAATAAAATAAAACATCTAAATGTGGATGATACTACTATGTATGCTATTGCCCCGAATGTTGATCTGGCTGTGTCAAAACTACAGTCACATTTTATAGCTACAGTGAGGGAAAAAAGTATTTGATCCCCTGCTGATTTTGTACGTTTGCCCACTGACAAAGAAAGGATCAGTCTATAATTTTAATGGTAGGTTTATTTGAACAGTGAGAGACAGAATAACAACAAAAAAATCCAGAAAAACACATGTCAAAAATGTTATAAATTGATTTGCATTTTAATGAGGGAAATAAGTATTTGACCCCCTCTCAATCAGAAAGCTGTTTCACAGCTCGTTACCTGTCTTTAACGAGCTGAGATTAGGAGCACACTCTTAAAGGGAGTGCTCCTAATCTCAGTTTGTTACCTGTATAAAAGACAGCTGTCCACAGAAGCAATCAATCAATCAGATTCCAAACTCTCCACCATGGCCAAGACCAAAGAGCTCTCCAAGGATGTCAGGGACAAGATTGTAGACCTACACAAGGCTGGAATGGGCTACAAGACCATCGCCAAGCAGCTTGGTGAGAAGGTGACAACAGTAGGTGCGATTATTCGCAAATGGAAGAAACACAAAATAACTGTCAATCTCCCTCGGCCTGGGGCTCCATGCAATATCTCACCTCGTGGAGTTGCAATGATCATGAGAATGGTGAGGAATCAGCCCAGAACTACACGGGAGGATCTTGTCAATGATCTCAAGGCAGCTGGGACCATAGTCACCAAGAAAACAATTGGTAACACACTACGCCGTGAAGGACTGAAATCCTGCAGCGCCCGCAAGGTCCCCCTGCTCAAGAAAGCACATATACATGCCCGTCTGAAGTTTGCCAATGAACATCTGAATGATTCAGAGGAGAACTGGGTGAAAGTGTTGTGGTCAGATGAGACCAAAATGGAGCTCTTTGGCATCAACTCAACTCGCCGTGTTTGGAGGAGGAGGAATACTGCCTATGACCCCAAGAACACCACCCCCACCGTCAAACATGGAGGTGGAAACATTATGCTTTGGGGGTGTTTTTCTGCTAAGGGGACAGGACAACTTCACCGCATCAAAGGGACGATGGACGGGGCCATGTACCGTCAAATCTTGGGTGAGAACCTCCTTCCCTCAGCCAGGGCATTGAAAATGGGTCGTGGATGGGTATTCCAGCATGACAATGACCCAAAACACACGGCCAAGGCAACAAAGGAGTGGCTCAAGAAGAAGCACATTAAGGTCCTGGAGTGGCCTAGCCAGTCTCCAGACCTTAATCCCATAGAAAATCTGTGGAAGGAGCTGAAGGTTCGAGTTGCCAAACGTCAGCCGTCGAAACCTTAATGACTTGGAGAAGATCTGCAAAGAGGAGTGGGACAAAATCCCTCCTGAGATGTGTGCAAACCTGGTGGCCAACTACAAGAAACGTCTGACCTCTGTGATTGCCAACAAGCGTTTTGCCACCAAGTACTAAGTCATGTTTTGCAGAGGGGTCAAATACTTTTTTTATTTTATTTTTGTTGTGTTTTTTGTTTGTTATTGTATACAATACTTTATTCATGTAAGAGAAAAAATGAAGGTTTAATAACAAGAAAAGCAGAAATGACAATAATGGGTCTTTTAAGATGAAAATGTCACATTGGTAACATAAATAGGGTGATGGAAAACTCCACTGAAAACAGAATCATGGTTAAATGTCAGGATGAAATGTTAGTTTGTGTGAGATAAAGAGTTATTCATACAACAGACACAAGCAATGTTCTGTAACCAGGTGATTCAGTTACCGCAAAACAATTTGGCATTTCGAAGCAGTATTTTATGAATACACAAAAGAAGACATGAATCGCTTAAAAGCTTAGAGAATATGCAGACCCAGAGGGGTCAAATACTTATTTCCCTCATTAAAATGCAAATCAATTTATAACATTTTTGACATGCGTTTTTCTGGATTTTTGTTTTGTTATTCTGTCTCTCACTGTTCAAATAATCCTACCATTAAAATTGTAGACTGATCATTTCTTTGTCAGTGGGCAAACGTACAAAATCAGCAGGGGATCAAAAATGTTTTTCCCTCACTGTATATATATTTACATTTACATCATTTAGCAGACGCTCTTATCCAGAGCGACTTACAGTTAGTGAGTGCATACATAATTTTTTTTCATACTGCCCACCCTGTGGGAATCGAACCCACAACCTTGGCGTTGCAAACGCCATGCTCTACCAATTGAGCTACATCCCTGCCAGCCATTCCCTCCCCTACCCTGGACCAATTGTGCGCCACCCCGTGAGTCTCCCGGTCACGGCCGGCTACGACAGAGCCTGGATTCAAACCAGGATCTCAAGTGGCACAGCTAGCACTGCGATGCAGTGCCTTAGACCACTGCGCCACTCGGGAGTTACAAATATATATATATATATATTTTGTGTATAATGTGTGTATTTCTGTTGTATTGTGCAGGGCACATTTGAAAAAGAGACCTAGGTCTTATGTCTTCCCTGATAAAATAAAGGTGAAAAAAAGTACAAAATATAAACAAATCGTGAGAGTCTCCCATTTTCAATAGAGTGGGCCAAATTGTTTGTAGGTCGATCAGACGCTACAGACGTTTTCGTGTGTAGACCAATTTTTGTGACGTCTCATGGTCTGACAAACACTGCTGTAGCTCAGTCACCTTCCATCGCGGAAGGCCGACAAAGGCGGATGTGATGGTGATGGTGTGTGTGGTGGGGGGGTGATGGTGTGTGTGGTGGGGGGTGATGGTGTGTGGTGGTGGGGGTGATGGTGTGTGTGTGGTGGGGGGTGATGGTGTGTGTGGTGGGGGGTGATGGTGTGTGTGGGGGGGGGGGTGATGGTGTGTGTGTGGTGAGGGGTGATGGTGTGTGTGTGGGGGGTGATGGTGTGTGTGTGGTGGGGGGTGATGGTGTAGGTGTGGGGGGGGTGATGGTGTGTGTGGTGGGGGGTGATGGTGTGTGTGTGGTGGGGGGTGATGGTGTGTGTGGTGGGGGGGTGATGGTGTGTGTGTGGTGGGGGGTGATGGTGTAGGTGTGGGGGGTGATGGTGTGTGTGGTGGGGGGTGATGGTGTGTGTGGTGGGGGGTGATGGTGTGTGTGGTGGGGGGTGATGGTGTGGGGGGTGATGGTGTGTGTGGTGGGGGGTGATGGTGTGGGGGGTGATGGTGTGTGTGGTGGGGGGTGATGGTGTGTGTATGGTGGTGGGTGATCAAATCAAATCAAATGTTATTTGCCACATGCGCAGAATACAACAGGTGTAGACATTACCGTGAAATGCTTACTTACAAGCCCTTAACCAACAATGCATTTATTTTTTAATAAAAAAGTAAAATAAAACAACAACAACAAAAAAGTGTTGAGAAAAAAAGAGCAGAAGTAAAATAAAAGAACAGTAGGGAGGCTATATATACAGGGGGGTACCGGTGCAGAGTCAATGTGCGGGGGCACCGGCTAGTTGAGGTAGTTGAGGTAGTTGAAGTAATATGTACATGTGGGTAGAGTTAAAGTGACTATGCATGAATAATTAACAGAGTAGCAGCAGCGTAAAAGTATGGGGTGGGGGTGGGGGGGCAGTGCAAATAGTCTGGGTAGCCATGATTAGCTGTTCAGGAGTCTTATGGCTTGGGGGTGGAAGCTGTTGAGAAGCGTTTTGGACCTAGACTTGGCGCTCCGGTACCGCTTGCCGTGCGGTAGCAGAGAGAACAGTCCATGACTAGGGTGGCTGGAGTCTTTGACAATTTTGAGGGCCTTCCTCTGACACCGCCTGGTATAGAGGTCCTGAATGGCAGGAAGCTTGGCCCCAGTGATGTACTGAGCCGTACGCACTACCCTCTGTAGTGCCTTGCGGTCGGAGGCCGAGCAGTTGCCATACCAGGCGGTGATGCAACCAGTCAGGATGCTCTCGATGGTGCAGCTGTAGAACTTTTTGAGGATCTGAGGACCCATGCCAAATCTTTTCAGTCTCCTGAAGGGAATAGGCTTTGTCGTGCCCTCTTCACGACTGTCTTGGTGTGTTTGGACCATGATAGTTCGTTGGTGATGTGGACACCAAGGAACTTGAAGCTCTCAACCTGTTCCACTACAGCCCTGTCGATGAGAATGGGGGCGTGCTCAGTCCTCTTTTTTTTCCTGTAGTCCACAATCATCTCCTTTGTCTTGGTCACGTTGAGGGAGAGGTTGTTATCCTGGCACCACACGGCCAGGTCTCTGACCTCCTCCCTATAGGCTGTCTTATCGTTGTCGGTGATCAGGCCTACCACTGTTGTGTTGTTGGCAAACTTAATGATGGTGTTGGAGTCGTGCCTGGCCATGCAGTCATGGGTGAACAGGGAGTACAGGAGGGGACTGAGCACTCACCCCTGAGGGGCCCCCGTGTTGAGGATCAGCGTGGCAGATGTGCTGTTACCTACCCTTACCACCTTGGGGCGGCCCATCAGGAAGTCCAGGATCCAGTTGCAGAGGGAGGTGTTTAGTCCCAGGATCCTTAGCTTAGTGATGAGCTTTGAGGGCACTATGGTGTTGAACGCTGAGCTGTAGTCAATTAATAGCATTCTCACGTAGGTGTTCCTCTTGTCCAGGTGGGAAAGGGCAGTGTGGAGTGCAATAGAGATTGCATCATCTGTGGATCTGTTGGGGCGGTATGCGAATTGGAGTGGGTCCAGGGTTTCTGGGATAATGGTGTTGATGTGAGCCATGACCAGCCTTTCAAAGCACTTCATGGATACAGACGTGAGTGCTACGGGTCGGTAGTCATTTAGGCAGGTTATCTTAGTGTCCTTGGGCACGGGGACTATGGTGGTCTGCTTGAAACATGTTAGTATTATAGACTCAGTCAAGGACATGTTGAAAATGTCAGTGAAGACACTTGCCAGTTGGTCAGCACATGCTCGGAGTACACGTCCTGGTAATCCGTCTGGGCCTGCGGCCTTGTGAATGTTGACCTGCTTAAAAGTCTTACGCACATCGGCTATGGAGAGCGTGATCACATAGTCATCCAGAACAGCTGGTGCTCTCATGCATGCTTCAGTGTTGCTTGCCTCGAAGCGAGCATAGAAGTGGTTTAGCTCGTCTGGTAGGCTTGTGTCACTGGGCATCTCGCGGCTGTGCTTCTCTTTGTAGTCTGTAATAGTTTTCAAGCCCTGCCACATCCGACGAGCGTCAGAGCCGGTGTAGTACGATTCAATCTTAGTCCTGTATTGACTCTTTGACTGTTTGATGGTTCGTTGGAGGGCATAGCGGGATTTCTTTGAAGCGTCCGGGTTAGAGTCCCGCTCCTTGAAAGCGGCAGCTCTACCCTTTAGCTCAGTGCGGATGTTGCCTGTAATCCATGGCTTCTGGTTGGGGTATGTACGTACGGTCACTGTGGGGACGAGTCACTGATGCTTCCTGCTTTAGTTTTTGCTTATAAGCAGTAATCAGGAGGATAGAGTTATGGTCAGATTTGCCAAATGGAGGGCGAGGGAGAGCTTTGTATGCGTCTCTGTGTGTGGAGTAAAGGTGGTCTAGAGTTTTTTTCCCTCTGGTTGCACATTTAACATGCTGGTAGAAATGAGGTAAAACGGATGTAAGTTTCCCCGGCCTCTAGGAGCGCCGCCTCTGGATGAGCGTTTTCCTGTTTATTACAGCTCGTTGAGTGCAATCTTAGTGCCAGCATCAGTTAGTGGTGGTAAATAGACAGCTACGAAAAATATAGATGAAAACTCTCTTGGTAAATAGTGTGGTCTACAGCTTATCATGAGATACTCTACCTCAGGCGACCAAAACCTAGAGACTTCCTTAGTATTAGATTTTGTGCACCAGCTGTTGTTTACAAATATGCAATGGTGTGTATGGTGGGGGTGATGGTGTGTGTATGGTGGGGGGTGATGGTGTGTGGTGGGGGGGGTGATGGTGTGTGTATGGTGGGGGGGGTGATGGTGTGTGTATGGTGGGGGTGATGGTGTGTAAGGTGGGGGTGATGGTGTGTGTATGGTGGGGGGTGATGGTGTGTGATGGTGGGGGGGTGATGGTGTGTAAGGTGGGGGTGATGGTGTGTGTATGGTGGGGGGGTGATGGTGTGTGTATGGTGAGGGGTGATGGTGTGTATGGTGGGGGGGTGATGGTGTGTCTATGGTGGGGGGTGATGGTGTGTAAGGTGGGGGGTGATGGTGTGTGTATGGTGGGGGGGTGATGGTGTGTAAGGTGGGGGGTGATGGTGTGTAAGGTGGGGGTGATGGTGTGTGATGGTGGGGGGTGATGGTGTGTATGGTGGGGGGTGATGGTGTGTGTATGGTGGGGGGTGATGGTGTGTAAGGTGGGGGGTGATGGTGTGTAAGGTGGGGGGTGATGGTGTGTGTATGGTGTGGGGTGATGGTGTGTGTATGGTGGGGGGTGATGGTGTGTAAGGTGGGGGGTGATGGTGTGTGTATGGTGGGGGGTGATGGTGTGTAAGGTGGGGGGTGATGGTGTGTAAGGTGGGGGGTGATGGTGTGTAAGGTGGGGGTGATGGTGTGTGATGGTGATGGTGTGTAAGGTGGGGGGTGATGGTGTGTGTATGGTGGGGGGTGATGGTGTGTGATGGTGGGTGGTGATGGTGTGTAAGGTGGGGGGTGATGGTGTATGTATGGTGGGGGGTGATGTTGTGTGATGGTGGGGGGTGATGGTGTGTGTATGGTGGGGGGTGATGGTGTGTGTATGGTGGGGGGTGATGGTGTGTGTATGGTGGGGGTGATGTTGTGTGATGGTGGGGGGTGATGGTGTGTGTATGGTGGGGGTGATGGTGGGGGGTGATGGTGGGGGGTGATGTTGTGTGATGGTGGGTGGTGATGGTGTGTGATGGTGGGGGGTGATGGTGGGGGGTGATGTTGTGTGATGGTGGGGGGTGATGGTGTGTGTATGGTGGGGGGTGATGGTGGGGGGTGATGTTGTGTGATGGTGGGGGGTGATGGTGTGTGTATGGTGGGGGGTGATGGTGGGGGGTGATGGTGGGGGGGTGATGTTGTGTGATGGTGGGGGGGTGATGGTGTGTGTATGGTGGGGGTGATGGTGGGGGTGATGTTGTGTGATGGTGGGGGGTGATGGTGTGTGTATGGTGGGGGGTGATGGTGTGTAATGGTGGGGGTGATGGTGTGTGATGGTGGGGGGTGATGGTGTGTGTATGGTGGGGGGTGATGGTGTGTGTATGGTGGGGGGTGATGGTGTGTGATGGTGGGGGGTGATGGTGTGTGATGGTGGGTGGTGATGGTGTGTGATGGTGGGGGGTGATGGTGTGTGATGGTGGGGGGGTGATGGTGTGTGATGGTGGGTGGTGATGGTGTGTGATGGTGGGGGTGATGGTGTGTGATGGTGGGGGTGATGGTGTGTGATGGTGGGGGGGTGATGGTGTGTGATGGTGGGGGTGATGGTGTGTGTATGGTGGGGGGTGATGGTGTGTGATGGTGGGGGGTGATGGTGTGTGATGGTGGGGGTGATGGTGTGTGTATGGTGGGGGGTGATGGTGTGTGATGGTGGGGGGGTGATGGTGTGTGATGGTGGGGGGTGATGGTGTGTGATGGTGGGGGGTGATGGTGTGTGATGGTGGGGGTGATGGTGTGTGATGGTGGGGGTGATGGTGTGTGATGGTGGGTGGTGATGGTGATGGGTCTCTGCATTGTGTACAGTACAGTAGACTACGTGTCAATGTGTTTCTCTCTCCTCATTTAACCTTAGCAGGTAGCAGTATGTCACATTCCATTGTTCCATTGTCACGCTTAGTGCGTGTGTGTAGTGGCATGGGGACAGTGGGCAGATGGCACTCTCTCTGGGGAAATCAGAAGGGTAAATCTCTCCATTTAGTGGCGTCAGAGAGAGCCAGGGCTGAGCTGCTCACTCAGCACCCCCAGCAGGGTGACCCGACATGGGCCAAGGAGATGGAGGAGGAGGGGTGGAGGTGGAGGCCCATAATTCCCACTAGCTATGACACCCACACGTGCATCTCTCTGTCTCTGTCTCTGTCTCTGTCTCTGTCTCTCTCTCTGTCTCTGTCTCTCTCTCTCTCTGTCCCTGTCCCTGTCCCTGTCCCTGTCCCTGTCCCTGTCCCTGTCTCTGTCTCTGTCTCTGTCTCTGTCTCTGTCTCTGTCTCTCTCTCTCTCTCTCTCTGTCCCTGTCCCTGTCCCTGTCCCTGTCCCTGTCTCTGTCTCTGTCTCTGTCTCTCTCTCTCTCGCACGCACATACACACACTAAGCAGCACTATGCCAGTAGCTAGTATCTATACAACCTTCTATGCAGGCCTAGTTCTATTGATGTGTGTTTTAACCCCAGTCCTTAATCCTGTCTGAACCAAACAACCCATCTGGATCTGAATGGATGAATACGAGCAGGGTTGTGCCAACAACAAGGAGAATGAAGTAACAGAAAGTTAAGGAGGCAATATGGCTATTATCATTTTCCATTGTAGCATGGGTGAAATCCAGATATGAAATCCAAACAAATATGCTGTACCTCTATTTTGTTGTCAAGGAAACTGAAATAGAGAGAGGAAGGATGTCGGAGTGAGGAGGTAGATGGATGGAGAGACTAGAGGAATGGAAGGGGGGGCTCGGCTGGCTGGGGTCATAATGCATGTACTAGGACAGCAGCGGAGAGGAGAGAGAGAGGGGTGTCGGGCCACACAGCAACACAATATGTGTTTAATCCGTTGATGCTTACTCATTTATTTATTTTTAATCAAATTGTCATCATTGATTGATGGATTATTAATGGTGTATCATGCGCCACATTTGTAAGATTAAAGGATATCGTTGTTGTGCTGCCATATTGGCGACGAGAGGAAAAATCATTCGCTGCTAATATCATCCCTTCGCTTGACCCAGTGAGCAGAGGATGCTGCAGCTGAACCGAAGCTGTCAATCCGCCCGGCTCTCTGACGACCAGGGAGGGCCATGCCGACTGCCTTACCCCGTTCTCCACCATTTAACCTACATATTTTAACCTATATATTTGTTTTGTGTAGTCTCGCTGTCTGTTCCTCGGTGGCAGACATAACATCCGGAGATTGCTTTCCGGGATTGCTTTAGGAATAGGAATACAGCCTTAACTGTGTGGCACGGTCCCATCGCCTTGGTTCATATTTCGTCGCGATTGGGAGATTCTGTCTCCCGTTCGGTTTTTTTAATGACTGGATTTGTGTTTTGCTGCGCGATGTACATGGATAAAACCAGTGTGCTCCGGGGTAAGTCTATATAGATTCATTTATTAGCCATCATCCAGTGTTCTTGTATGGTCCTCTGTAGCTCAGCTGGTTAGAGCACGGCGCTTGTAACGCCAGGGTAGTGGGTTCGATCCCCGGGACCACCCATACACAAAAATGTATGCACACATGACTGTAAGTCGCTTTGGATAAAAGCGTCTGCTAAATGGCATATTATTTATTATTATTTTCTTGTTGTGCATTATAGCGTGTTTCCCCCGTAGAAAAAGCGCAGTTAATATACTGAACAATATAGCCATTGACCGCAGTGGATGTGTTCTAGGCTACGTGTAGCAATGCGTCGAGGAGTCGACTAGATGAGATGGAGGAGGAGGAGGAGGGAGCACACCATGCGCCCATATTGCTATAGGGTGATGCAGCAGTGGTGAAAACTGTGTCAATGATGTATGGAGCATAGCCAGGGGTGTAGTGGTGGCTGGAGAAGTGGGTTTACTCTAACGTTGGCAGAAATTCCCCCAAACGGCCCGACGAAGGAAAGACACCCCTGGGTGAAAAATTGGTAGTCCAATATGGCTCAGTTGGTAGAGCATGGCGCTTGCACCGTCAGGGTAGCGGGTTTGATTCCCGAGGCCACCCAGTGGGACATCATATAAACTGGGACAGCTTAATCCTGAGGTTGACAAGAGAAAATCAAAAATATTGTTACTAAGCCCTTGCAGAGAAACCACATGATAAAAAATCACGTCACTTCATTGACAAAGGAGATGATTGTGGACTACAGGAAAAAGAAGAGGACTGAGCACGCCCCCATTCTTCATCGACAGGGCTGTAGTGGAACAGGTTGAGAGCTTCAAGTTCCTTGGTGGCTACATCACCAACAAACTATCATGGTCCAAACGCACCAAGACAGTCGTGAAGAGGGCACGACAAAACCTATTCCCCCCAAGGAGACTGAAAAGATTTGGCATGGGTCCTCAGATCCTCAAAAGGTTCTACAGCTGCACCATCGAGAGCATCCTGACTGGTTGCATCACTGCCTGGTATGGCAACTGCCCGGCCTCCGACCGCAAGGCACTACAGAGGGTAATGCGTACGGCCCAGTACATCACCGGGGCCAAGCTTCCTGCCATCCAGGACCTCTATACCAGGCGGTGTCAGAGGAAGGCCCTAAAAATTGTCAAAGACTCCAGCCACCCTAGTCATAGACTGTTCTCTCTGCTACCGAACGGCAAGCAGTACCGGAGCGCCAAGTCTAGGTCCAAAAGGCTTCTTAACAGCTTCTACCCCCAAGCCATAAGACTCCTGAACATCTAATCAAATGGCTACCCAGACTATTTGCATTGACCCCCCCCCCCCTCACCCCGCGAAGCACACCGTAAGATCAGTGACAGCTTTTTTTCTGTTTTGATGTTGAGGTTGTAAATCTGTCATAAATAATGCACTGTGCCAAATTGCGATGTAAATGTAAATACTATGTACTGGTGCATCAACATACATAAAAAAGTTGCTAATATTATATTTAAATTTTGCAATTCAGTAATTTTTTGTTGTCCCGCTTTACCAACCATAGCTAGCTGTAGACCACACTATTTACCAAGAGAGTTTTCATCTATATTTTTCATAGCTGTCTATTTACCACCACAAACCAATGCTGGCATTAAGATTGCACTGAATGAGTTGTACAAGGCCATTAATCAACAGGAAAACGCTCATCCAGATGCAGCGCTCCTAGTGGCCGGGGACTTTAATGCAGGGAAACTTAAATCCGTTCTACCTAATTTCTACCAGCATGTTAAATGTGCAACCAGAGGGAAAAAAACTCTAGACCACATTTACTCCACACACAGAGACGCATACAAAGCTCTCCCTCGCCCTCCATTTGGCAAATCTGACCATAACTCTATCCTCCTGATTCCTGCTTATAAGCAAAAACTGAAGCAGGAAGCACCAGTGATTCGGTTAATAAAAAAGTGGTCAGATGACGCAGATGCTAAGCTACAGGACTGTTTTGCTAGCACAGACTGGAACATGTTCCGGGATTCTTCAGACAGCATTGAGGAGTACACCACATCAGTCACTGGCTTCATCAATAAGTGCATCGATGATGTCGTCCCCCACAGTGACCGTACGTACATACCCCAACCAGAAGCCATGGATTACAGGAAACATCCGCACTGAGCTAAAGGGTAGAGCTGCCGCTTTCAAGGAACGGGACTCTAACCCGGACGCTTATAAGAAATCCCGCTATGACCTCCGACGAACCATCAAACAGGCAAAGAGTCAATACAGGTCTAAGATTGAATCATACTACACTGGCTCTGACGCTCGTCGGATGTGGCAGGGCTTGAAAACTATTACAGACTACAAAGGGAAGCACAGCCGCGAGCTGCCCAGTGACACAAGCCTACCAGACGAGCTAAACCACTTCTATGCTCGCTTCGAGGCAAGCAACACTGAAGCATGCATGAGAGCACCAGCTGTTCCGGATGACTATGTGATCACGCTCTCCGTAGCCGATGTGAGTAAGATTTTTAAGCAGGTCAACATTCACAAGGCCGCAGGGCCAGACGGATTACCAGGACGTGTACTCCGAGCATGTGCTGACCAACTGGCAAGTGTCTTCACTGACATTTTCAACATGTCCCTGACTGAGTCTGTAATACCAACATGTTTCAAGCAGACCACCATAGTCCCCGTGCCCAAGAACTCTAAGATAACCTGCCTAAATGACTACCGACCCGTAGCACTGACGTCTGTAGCCATGAAGTGCTTTGAAAGACTGGTCATGGCTCACATCAACAGCATAATCCCAGAAACCCTAGACCCACTCCAATTTGCATACCGCCCCAACAGATCCACAGATGATGCAATCTCTATCGCACTCCACACTGCCCTTTCCCACCTGGACAAGAGGAACACCTACGTGAGAATGCTATTCATTGACTACAGCTCAGCATTCAACACCATAGTGCCCTCTAAGCTCATCACTAAACTAAGGATCCTGGGACTAAACACCTCCCTCTGCAACTGGATCCTGGACTTCCTGACGGGCCGCCCCCAGGTGGTAAGGGTAGGTAAAAACACATCTGCCACACTGATCCTCAACACGGGGGGCCCCTCAGGGGTGCGTGCTCAGTCCCCCTCCTGTACTCTCTGTTCACCCATGACTGCATGGCCAGGCACGACTCCAACACCATCATTAAGTTTGCCGACGACACAACAGTGGTAGGCCTGATCACCGACAACGATGAGACAGCCTATAGGGAGGAGGTCAGAGATCTGGCCGTGTGGTGCCAGGACAACAACCTCTCCCTCAACGTGACCAAGACAAAGGAGATGATTGTGGACTACAGGAAAAAAAAGAGGACTGAGCACGCCCCATTCTCATCGACGGGGCTGTAGTGGAACAGGTTGAGAGCTTCAAGTTCCTTGGTGTCCACATCACCAACGAACTATCATGGTCCAAACACACCAAGACAGTCGTGAAGAGGGCACGACAAAGCCTATTCCCCCAAAGGAGACTAAAAAGATTTGGCATGGGTCCTCAGATCCTCAAAAAATTCTACAGCTGCACCATCGAGAGCATCCTGACTGGTTGCATCACCGCCTGGTATGGCAACTGCTTGGCCTCTGACCGCAAGGCACTACAGAGGGTAGTGCGTACGGCCCAGTACATCACTGGGGCAAAGCTTCCTGCCATCCAGGACCTCTATACCAGGCGGTGTCAGAGGAAGGCCCTCAAAATTGTCAAAGACTCCAGCCACCCTAGTCATAGACTGTTCTCTCTGCTACCGCACGGCAAGCGGTACCGGAGTGCCAAGTCTAGGTCCAAAAGACTTCTCAACAGCTTCTACCCCCAAGCCATAAGACTCCTGAACAGCTAATCATGGCTACCCGGACTATTTGCACTGCCCCCCCACCCCATCCTTTTTACGCTGCTGCTACTCTGTTAAGTATTTATGCATAGTCACTTTAACTCTACCCACATGTACATATTACCTCAACTACCTCAACTAGCCGGTGCCCCCGCACATTGACTCTGCAACGGTACCCCCCTGTATATATAGCCTCCCTACTGTCACTTTATTTTACTTCTGCTCTTTTTTTCTCAACACTTTTTTTGTTGTTGTTGTTTTATTCTTACTTTTTTTGTTTAAAATAAATGCACTGTTGGTTAAGGGCTGTAAGTAAGCATCTCACTGTAATGTCTGCACCTGTTGTATTCGGCGCATGTGACCAATAAAATTCGATTTGATTTGATTTGATAGCTGAAGAAGTCTTATAGTATTTTCCAATGGAGGAAAGAGATCCAGTTTACATTAGGGACTCCCTGTACTGAGGTTAGGCAGGACTCTGCTTCTTGTAGTACTATATCCTGTTAATTTTGTCTTGTATTACTGTTATTAATACTGCTATTAGTACTGTTATTAGTACTGTTATTAGTACTGTTATTAGTACTGCTATTAGTACTGCTATTAGTACTGTTATTAGTACTGTTATTAGTACTGTTATTAGTACTGCTATTAGTACTGCTATTAGTACTGCTATTAGTACTGCTATTAGTACTGTTATTAGTACTGCTATTAGTACTGTTATTAGTACTGTTATTAGTACTGCTATTAGTACTGTTATTAGTACTGCTATTAGTACTGCTATTAGTACTGCTATTAGTACTGTTATTAGTACTGTTATTAGTACTGCTATTAGTACTGCTATTAGTACTGTTATTAGTACTGTTATTAGTATTCTTATTAGTACTGTTATTAGTACTGCTATTAGTACTGTTATTAGTACTGTTATTAGTACTGTTATTAGGACTGTTATTAGTACTGTTATTAGTACTGTTATTAGGACTGTTATTAGTACTGCTATTAGTACTGTTATTGGTACTGTTATTAGTATTCTTATTAGTACTGTTATTAGTACTGCTATTAGTACTGTTATTAGTACTGTTATTAGTACTGTTATTAGTACTGTTATTAGTACTGCTATTAGTACTGCTATTAGTACTGCTATTAGTACTGCTATTAGTACTGTTATTAGTACTGCTATTAGTATTGTTATTAGTACTGTTATTAGGACTGTTATTAGTACTGTTATTAGTACTGCTATTAGTACTGTTATTAGTACTGTTATTAGTACTGTTATTAGTACTGTTATTAGTACTGCTATTAGTACTGCTATTAGTACTGCTATTAGTACTGTTATTAGTACTGTTATTAGTACTGTTATTAGTACTGCTATTAGTACTGTTATTAGTACTGCTATTAGTACTGCTATTAGTACTGCTATTAGTACTGCTATTAGTACTGTTATTAGTACTGTTATTAGTACTGTTATTAGTACTGCTATTAGTACTGCTATTAGTACTGCTATTAGTACTGCTATTAGTACTGTTATTAGTACTGTTATTAGTACTGTTATTAGTACTGTTATTAGTACTGCTATTAGTACTGCTATTAGTACTGCTATTAGTACTGCTATTAGTACTGTTATTAGTACTGCTATTAGTACTGTTATTAGTACTGTTATTAGTACTGCTATTAGTACTGTTATTAGTACTGCTATTAGTACTGCTATTAGTACTGTTATTAGTACTGTTATTAGTACTGCTATTAGTACTGCTATTAGTACTGTTATTAGTACTGTTATTAGTATTCTTATTAGTACTGTTATTAGTACTGCTATTAGTACTGCTATTAGTACTGTTATTAGTACTGTTATTAGTACTGCTATTAGTACTGTTATTAGTACTGTTATTAGTACTGTTATTAGTACTGTTATTAGTACTGCTATTAGTACTGCTATTAGTACTGCTATTAGTACTGTTATTAGTACTGTTATTAGTACTGTTATTAGTACTGTTATTAGTACTGTTATTAGTACTGCTATTAGTACTGCTATTAGTACTGTTATTAGTACTGTTATTAGTACTGCTATTAGTACTGCTATTAGTACTGCTATTAGTACTGTTATTAGTACTGTTATTAGTATTCTTATTAGTACTGTTATTAGTACTGCTATTAGTACTGCTATTAGTACTGTTATTAGTACTGTTATTAGTACTGCTATTAGTACTGTTATTAGTACTGTTATTAGTACTGTTATTAGTACTGCTATTAGTACTGATATTAGTACTGCTATTAGTACTGTTATTAGTACTGTTATTAGTACTGTTATTCGTACTGCTATTAGTACTGCTATTAGTACTGTTATTAGTACTGTTATTAGTACTGCTATTAGTACTGCTATTAGTACTGCTATTAGTACTGTTATTAGTACTGTTATTAGTACTGCTATTAGTACTGCTATTAGTACTGTTATTAGTACTGTTATTAGTACTGCTATTAGTACTGCTATTAGTACTGTTATTAGTACTGTTATTAGTACTGCTATTAGTACTGCTATTAGTACTGATATTAAATCAAATGTATTGGTCACATACACATGGTTAGCAGATGTTTAGCGAAATGCTTGTGCTTCTAGTTTCTAGTTCCGACAGTGCAGCAATATCTAGCAAGTAATATCTAACAGATACACAACAAAAACCTAATACACACAAATCTAAGTAAAGGAATGGAATAAGAATATACAAATATATGGATGAGCAATGTCATTATCAAAGTGGCATAGGCTAAGATGCAATAGATAGTATAGAATACAGTATATACAGATGAGATGGGTAATGCAAGATATGTAAACATTATTAAAGTGGCATTATTAAAATGACTAGTGTTCCCTTTATTAAAGTGGCAAGTGATTTTCAAGTCTGTATGTAGGCAGCAGCCTCTCTATGCTAGTAACAGTCTGATGGCCTTGAGATAGAAGCTGTTTTTCAGTCTCTCTGTCCCAGCTTTGATGCACCTGTGCTGTCCTCTCCTTCTGGATGATAGCGGGGTGAACAGGCAGTGGTTCGGGTGGTTGATGTCTTTGATGATCTTTTTGGCCTTCCTGTGCTGTAGGTGTCCTGGAGGGCAGGTGGTTTGCTCCCGGTGATGCGTTGTGCAGACCGACCCTCTGGAGAGCCCTGCGGTTGCGGGCGGTGCAGTTGCCGTACCAGGCGGTGATACAGCCCGACAGGATGCTCTCAATTGTGCATCTGTAAAAGTTTATGAGGGTTTTAGGTGCCAGGCCACATTTCTTCAGCCTCCTGAGGTTGAAGAGACGCTGTTACGCTTTCTTCACTACACTGTCTGTGTGGGTGGACCATTTCAGTTTGTCAGTGATATGTACGCCGAGGAACTTAAAACTTTTCTTCACTGCTGTCCCGTCGATGTGGATAGGGTGGGTACTCCCGCTGCTGTTTCCTGAAGTCCACGATCATCTCCTTTGTTTTGTTGATGTTGAGTGAGAGGTTATTTTCCTGACACCACACTCCGAGAGCCCTCACCTCCTCCCTGTAGGCTGTCTCATCGTTGTTGGTAGTCAAGCCTACTACTGTTGTGTTGTCTGCAAACTTGATGATTGAGTTGGAGGCGTGCGTGGCTACGCAGTCATGGGTGAACAGGGAGTACAGGAGGGGGCTGAGCACGCACCCTTGTGGGGCCCCAGTGTTGAGGATCAGCGAAGTGGAGATGTTGTTTCCTACCTTCACCACCTGGTGGCGGCCAGTCAGGAAGTCCAGGACCCAATTGCACAGGGCGGGGTTGAGACCCAGGGCCTCAAGCTTGATGATGAGTTTGGAGGGCACTATGGTGTTGAATGCTGAGCTATAGTCAATGAACAGCATTCTGTAATCCTCAGATGTTTCCTAATCACAAAGCGGTCCTGCTTTAAATGACGTTCAGTTTATAAAGGCTTCATAAATCCTTCATAATGCTTTTATAAGCACTACATACATGTGTTCCAAAGCATCTATAACCGTATGTCATGCTTTATAAAAGGTTTTTAAATGTGACATAACCCACTATGTTGAATATGATATAGTTATGTGCTTTATAAAGGGTGACATGTTGTGCTGAGGGATGGCATATGCTCTAAAGGGATGTCATGCTACTCTCGTTCGGTTAGTGCTATCCAGCATCCTTGAAACGTCCCTACCCTGACCTTAACCTCTACTTTAACCTTAACCATAACCCTTACCTAATCCTAACCAGAAGGTCTGGTGGACCAATGCATCGAACTTGGCTTTTGTTAGCCAATACAGAGTGCCGGGAGAATCATTACTCATTGGCTTAATCTACCAATCAATCATCTCCCACAACACCTTCCCCCACGTGTCTTGTGCTCCTTATCGGCCCGTTGTTTTGGCTGTCTTATCGCCCAACGTATTGGCTGTCTTATCGCCCAACGTCTTGGCTGTCTTATCGCCCAACGTCTTGGCTGTCTTATCGCCCAACGTCTTGGCTGTCTTATCGCCCAACGTCTTGGCTGTCTTATCGGCCCAACGTCTTGGCTGTCTTATCGCCCAATGTCTTGGCTGTCTTATCGCCCAACGTCTTGGCTGTCTTATCGGCCCAACGTATTGGCTGTCTTATCGCCCAACGTATTGGCTGTCTTATCGCCCAACGTCTTGGCTGTCTTATCGGCCCAACGTATTGGCTGTCTTATCGCCCAATGTCTTGGCTGTCTTATCGCCCAACGTCTTGGCTGTCTTATCGCCCAACGTCTTGGCTGTCTTATCGCCCAACGTATTGGCTGTCTTATCGCCCAACGTCTTGGCTGTCTTATCGCCCGACGTCTTGGCTGTCTTATCGCCCAACGTCTTGACTGTCTTATCGGCCAACGTCTTGGCTGTCTTATCGCCCAACGGAAATGGAAGGCGAAATTACAGAGGAGGAACTTCTTGATGCAATTAAAGACTTTAAGTCCGGGAAAAAAACTGGATTGGATGGCATACCAGTTGAGGTATTCCAAAACTTTTTGATATACTCAGAGGACCGTTATTAGCATGTTTTAACCACTCCTATGTAAATGGTAGATTATCAGACACTCAAGAAGTAGGTCTGATTTCATTATTACTGAAACAGGATACAAGTGGGAAATATAAAGATCCAGTCCATGAAAAAAATTGGAGGCCCCTTACACTTTAGTGTTGTGATGCAAAATGTATAGCGCATAGAATTCAAAAAGTATTGTCGGACATTATTCATCTTATCAGACAGGTTTTTTACATGGACGATACATTGGAGAATCCCTTATGAAATGGGTTAAAATCATGTATAGTAACCCTAGGTGTAAAATAGTAAATAATGGCTATTTCTCAGAAAGTTTTAAATTGTCAAGAGGAGTAAAACAAGGTTGTCCACTATCAGCATATCTATTTATTATGGCCATCGAAATGTTAGCTATTAAAATCAGATCCAACAATAATATCAAGGGATTAGATACAGTGGGGAAAAAAAGTATTTAGTCAGCCACCAATTGTGCAAGTTCTCCCACTTAAAAAGATGAGAGAGGCCTGTAATTTTCATCATAGGTACACGTCAACTATGACAGACAAATTGAGAAAAAAAATCCAGAAAATCACATTGTAGGATTTTTAATGAATTTATTTGCAAATTATGGTGGAAAATAAGTATTTGGTCACCTACAAACAAGCAAGATTTCTGGCTCTCACAGACCTGTAACTTCTTCTTTAAGAGGCTCCTCTGTCCTCCACTCGTTACCTGTATTAATGGCACCTGTTTGAACTTGTTATCAGTATAAAAGACACCTGTCCACAACCTCAAACAGTCACACTCCAAACTCCACTATGGCCAAGACCAAAGAGCTGTCAAAGGACACCAGAAACAAAATTGT
Organism: Coregonus clupeaformis; assembly: GCF_020615455.1. NCBI lineage: Eukaryota > Metazoa > Chordata > Actinopteri > Salmoniformes > Salmonidae > Coregonus > Coregonus clupeaformis. The sequence goes on from NC_059221.1 coordinate 42,234,156, forward strand.
AGACCTGCACCAGGCTGGGAAGACTGAATCTGCAATAGGTAAGCAGCTTGGTTTGAAGAAATCAACTGTGGGAGCAATTATTAGGAAATGGAAGACATACAAGACCACTGATAATCTCCCTCGATCTGGGGCTCCACGCAAGATCTCACCCCGTGGGGTCAAAATGATCACAAGAACGGTGAGCAAAAATCCCAGAACCACACGGGGGGACCTAGTGAATGACCTGCAGAGAGCTGGGACCAAAGTAACAAAGCCTACCATCAGTAACACACTACACCGCCAGGGACTCAAATCCTGCAGTGCCAGACGTGTCCCCCTGCTTAAGCCAGTACATGTCCAGGCCCGTCTGAAGTTTGCTAGAGTGCATTTGGATGATCCAGAAGAGGATTGGTAGAATGTCATATGGTCAGATGAAACCAAAATAGAACTTTTTGGTAAAAACTCAACTCGTCGTGTTTGGAGGACAAAGAATGCTGAGTTGCATCCAGAGCATATGAGCGGAGTGGAGCGGTGAGAATCTCAGCTCCTCGCTCACGGAGCTGTTCACCCCTCCGCTCCCCCCGCTCAAAGCCACATCAGGCCAGTCCGCTCATTATCGCTCAGCGCTCAACGCAGTTTGCATCGCGCTCCACTCAAATCGCCCCCCGCTCACTCCAAAAAAGGAACAAAATCTGCATGTATTTCACTTTTAGCTTAAACCACAGCCTTACTTTATCTCCCCGAATTTGTTGCATACAGACTCATCTCGGATTATCCATTCTGTCTTGAAACGGGGATCTAACACTGACGCTAAAATGAGATGTTAATCAGTATAGTATATTCCATAGCGAATTGACACGTTGTTTGCCAATGTTTCTGCAAAAGCAGCGATGCCCATTGGAAGTGCAGCGTGAATGTAATCGGTGAGCAGGGATTTGATTTTTGTGACAGCAGGGGTGATCATCCCCAGGTTCCCCAGCTCCTTCTGCATTTTGTCTGTGAGATCTGCTAGTGGTGTCAGCACACTGACAAGGTGCGTCAGCTGCCGTACTTGATTCAGGGTGATGTTAGCAACATTAGACTTGAGTTTGTTTTGCCATAACGGGTATTTTTGGAACAACCGGATGAACGACTGAATCATCCGCAGCTGGCTGCTCCATCGAATGGCGCAGGCATTTGTGGGGCGGACACCTAATTGGTCGGTTTCCTCTGTGCTCTTGCGTACACTTTTCACCAGGTGCCCGACTTTCACTAACAGCCTATTAATGTTGTCGTGCTCGTTAAAGGCGTTTTGATCGCCAGCTGAAGCATGTGAATGGGGCATCTCAGATGTAAATTTTTCTTGGGGGGTGTAGCCCGGTTGAGCTGCGCTGGCGAAGTGTTGCATCCCTTCGCGTTCTCCTTTACTCAGCGGTTCATAGTCCATGAAAATAATTTCAAAAAATGCTACATCCAGCTCTCTTTTTCTCTCCCTTGTTATGGTTGGGCCTTTGCGTGCAGTGAATACACTTTTGAATTCCTCAACCCTTTTCTCTTGTTGCTGCTGCTGCTCCTCTCGCTCTATAAAATACAAATTCATGGACGACACAAATTAAATTAAACAGATGGATTCTGGGTCAGGCTTGAGCATGCTTCAGACTCGTGGTGTGAGCGAGCGAAATTGGAGCGGGACATAGGGCGACGCTCCGTCCTTTTAAAAATGCCGCTCTGCGCTCTGTTCAAAATCCGCCCGCTCACGCTCCACGCTCGCTCCCGCTCCACGCTCGCTCCCGCTCCACTCCGCTCATATGCTCTGGTTGCATCCAAAGAACACCATACCTACTGTGAAGCATGGAGGTGGAAACATCATGCTTTGGGGCTGTTTTTCTGCAAAGGGACCAGGACGACTGATCCGTGTAAAGGAAAGAATGAATGGGGCCATGTATCGTGAGATTTTGAGTGAAAACCTCCTTCCATCAGCAAGGGCATTGAAGATGAAACGTGGCTGGGTCTTTCAGCATGACAATGATCCCAAACACACCGCCCGGGCAACGAAGGAGTGGATTCGTAAGAAGCATTTCAAGGTCCTGGAGAGGCCTAGCCAGTCTCCAGATCTCAACCCCATAGAAAATCTTTGGAGGGAGTTGAAAGTCCGTGTTGCCCAGCGACAGCCCCAAAACATCACTGCTCTAGAGGAGATCTGCATGGAGGAATGGGCCAAAATACCAGCAACAGTGTGTGAAAACCTTGTGAAGACTTACAGAAAACGTTTGACCTGTGTCATTGCCAACAAAGGGTATATAACAAAGTATTGAGAAACTTTTGTTATTGACCAAATACTTATTTTCCACCATAATTTGCAAATAAATTCATTAAAAATCCTACAATGTGATTTTCTGGATTTTTTTTCTTCTCATTTTGTCTGTCATAGTTGACGTGTACCTATGATGAAAATTACAGGCCTCTCTCATCTTTTTAAGTGGGAGAACTTGCACAATTGGTGGCTGACTAAATACTTGTTTTCCCCACTGTATCCAGGGCTGATGATTCATGTTTTCTTTTAAATCCACAATTTGAATCCCTCCACAGCCTTATAGAGGATCTAGATACATTTTCTAACCTCTCTGGATTACAACCAAATTATGACAAATGTACTATATTACGTATTGTATCACAAAAAAACAAAAAATGTACATTACCGTTTAGTTTACCAATAAAATGGTCTGATGGTGCTGTGGATATACTCAGAATACATATCCCAAAATAAATAAATGATCTCACTCCAATACATTTTAATAGAAAGTTAGCAAAAATAGACAAGATCTTGCTACCATGGAAAGGTAAATACCTGTCTATTTGTGGAAAAATCACCCTGATTAACTCTTTAGTATTATCCCAGTTTACCTATTTGCTTATGGTCTTGCCTACGCCTAGCGAACAGTTTTTAAAAATTGTATGAGAAAAAAAGATTCCATTTATTTGGAACGGCAAGCCAGACAAAATTAAAAGGGCCTATTTATATAATGAATATTAATTTAGAGGACAGACATGATTAAATATTAAAGCATTAGACCTATCACTAAAAGCTCCAGTCATACAAAAGTTATACTTAAATCCAACTGGTTCTCTAGCAAATTAGTAAGATTGTCTCACCCCATGTTCAAGAATGGCCTTTTTCCCTTTATTCAGATTACAACCTCTCACTTTCAGTTATTTGAAAAGGAAATCATCTTCCAAATATCACTATTTCTAAAACAAGCCATAGAAAGTTGGTTGCAAGTTCAATTTAATCCTCCAGAAACGACAGAACAAATAATGCAACAAATATTGTGGTTAAACTCAAATATACTCTTTGATAAAAAACATTATTTTTTCGAAAAAATGTTTTAAAAAGGTATAATCTTCGTAAATTATATCATAGGTAGGACTGGTGGAGTTATGTCACACATGCAGCTAACAAGAACATATGGAAATGTCTACTCTACCCAAAATAACAACCAAATAAATGCAGCGTTTCCGCAAAAATGGAAGAGGAAAGTGGAAGGGGGAAAAAGTAAGGAACTTGTCTGTCGGCCCTGCATTAAAGAACATAATTGTTTTAAAGAAAATGGTGATAAATAAAAAAGTATACCAGTTTCATTTAAGGACCAAAGGATTGACAGCCGTCCCATATAGATTGCAAAATAGTTGGGAAGAGATTTTTGACGTACCGATTCCTTGGCACATGGTTTATGAACTGATACGCAAAACGAAGCCGTATTCAAAATTTAGCATTTTTCTAATTAAATTATTATACAAAATTCTTCCTACCAGTAGAATGTTATTTATATGGGGGATACAATCTTCCCGGCTTTGCAGATTTTGCTGCGAAGAGACAGAATAATTAGATAATTTGATTTGGTACTGTCCATTTGTAGCTTGTTTTTGGTCACAGGTCCAGAAATGGCTGAAGGATTGCAATATTTACCTGAAGCTAACCCTCAGATAGCACTACTGGGTGAGTCATAGCCAATCGATCAATAATAATATCATAATTCAATTTACAATCTGTAGAAACAATGAGAATAGAAGGGTTCAGAACTTTTGTGAAACATCACAGTACAGTTGAAAAATGTATGGCAAATAGAAATCCAATATGGATGGTGTTAAGAGATAGATGGGAGGGGTTGAATGGAGCTGAAGGATGGGACTAATAACAACAACTAATAACAAGATAACTAATAATGTAAGCATACTGTGTCCATAATAAGTATATAGGTTGTAGGTTGGGAGCTTTTGTGAAAGAGCACAGTTAGAAAGATATGGCATATAGAAGCAAACAGGATGGACATCATGAAAATGATCGGCGAGGTTGAGGGTAGAGAAAGTTCAGGAGTAAAAACAAACAAAATATAATTATTGTAAAATTGACTGTGTCCATAAAATGTATATAGTAAGTATAAGCTGGAAGTAGAGGCCTAAGCATTGTTGTTCACTAGTTTACTCCAATTAGGGGAGGGGTGGTGGGGTTGGAAAGTAAAAAGTAAAATATATATTTTTAAATGATATGTATGTATGTATGTATGTATGTATGTATGTATGTATGTATGTATGTATGTATGTATGTATGTATGTATGAGTATACAGTACCAGTCAAAAGTTTGGACACACATTCAAGGGTTTTTCTTTATTTTTACTATTTTGTACATTGTAGAATAATAGTGAAGACATCAAAACAATGAAATAACACATATTTAATCATGTAGTAACCAAAAAAGTGTTAAACAAATCAAAATATATTTTATATTTGAGATTCTTCAAATAGCCACTCTTTGCCTAGATGACAGCTGTGCACACTCTTGGCATTCTCTCAACCAGTTTCACCTGGAATGCTTTTCCAACAGTCTTGAAGGAGTTCTAACATATGCTGAGGACTTGTTGTCTGCTTTTCCTTCACTCTGCTGTCCGACTCATCCCAAACCATCTCAATTGGGTTGAGGTCAGGGGATTGTGGAGGCCAGGTCATCTGATGCAGCACTCCATCACTCTCCTTCTTGGTAAAATAGCCCGTACACAGCCTGGAGATGTGTTGGGTCATTGTCCAGTTGAAAAACAAATGATAGTCCCACTAAGCCCAAACAAGTCAGCAGAAATGTGTTTAAAATGGTTTGTTGATCTAGAAGTGATTATTGGCATTTTGTTTCTGTTCCCTCCTGACAGTATTGGGAAGCCTTTCTGCATTTTAACAACTATGGAAAATAGTGAAGTGTCCACACTACATTCACATTTACATATTAATTTGAGTCATTTAGCAGGCATTTTTATCCAGAGAGACTACAGTATTGAGTCATTTAGCAGACACTCTTATCCAAAGACATTTACAGTAGTGAGTCATTTAGCAGACACTCTTATCCAGAGAGACTACAGTAGTGAGTCATTTAGCAGACACTCTTATCCAGAGAGACTACAGTAGTGAGTCATTTAGCAGACACTCTTATCCAGAGAGACTACAGTAGTGAGTCAAATTAGCAGACACTCTTATCCAGAGCTACTACAGTAGTGAGTCATTTAGCAGACGCTCTTATCCAGAGCCATTACAGTAGTGAGTCATTTAGCAGACACTCTTATCCAGAGAGACTACAGTAGTGAGTCATTTAGCAGATGCTCTTATCCAGAGCCACTACAGTAGTGAGTCATTTAGCATACACTCTTATCTAGAGATACTACAGTAGTGAGTCATTTAGCAGACACTCTTATCCAGAGCCACTACAGTAGTGAGTCATTTAGCAGACACTCTTATCCAGAGAGACTACAGTAGTGAGTCATTTAGCAGACACTCTTATCCAGAGCCACTACAGTAGTGAGTCATTTAGCAGATGCTCTTATCCAGAGAGACTACAGTAGTGAGTCATTTAGCATACACTCTTATTCAGAGAGACTACAGTAGTGAGTCATTTAGCATACACTCTTATCCAGAGAGACTACAGTAGTGAGTCATTTAGCATACACTCTTATCCAGAGAGACTACAGTAGTGAGTCATTTAGCAGACACTTTTATCCAGAGAGACTACAGTAGTGAGTCATTTAGCAGACACTCTTATCCAGAGAGACTACAGTAGTGAGTCATTTAGCAGACACTCTTATCTAGAGAAACTACAGTAGTGAGTCATTTAGCAGACACTCTTATCCAGAGCCACTACAGTAGTGAGTCATTTAGCAGACTCTCTTATCCAGAGCCACTACAGTAGTGAGTCATTTAGCAGACACTCTTATCCAGAGAGAGTACAGTAGTGAGTCATTTAGCAGCCACTCTTATCCAGAGAGACTACAGTAGTGAGTCATTTAGCATACACTCTTATCCAGAGAGACTACAGTAGTGAGTCATTTAGCATACACTCTTATCCAGAGAGACTACAGTAGTGAGTCATTTAGCAGACACTTTTATCCAGAGAGACTACAGTAGTGAGTCATTTAGCAGACACTCTTATCCAGAGAGACTACAGTAGTGAGTCATTTAGCATATACTCTTATCCAGAGAGACTACAGTAGTGAGTCATTTAGCAGACACTCTTATCCAGAGACTAAAGTCGTGAGTCATTTAGCAGACACTCTTATCCAGAGCCACTACAGTAGTGAGTCATTTAGCAGACACTCTTATCCAGAGCCAATACAGTAGTGAGTCATTTAGCAGACACTCTTATCCAGAGATACTTACAGTAGTGAGTCATTTAGCAGACACTCTTATCCAGAGAGACTGTGAGTCATTTAGCAGACACTCTTATCCAGAGCCACTACAGTAGTGAGTCATTTAGCAGACTCTCTTATCCAGAGCCACTACAGTAGTGAGTCATTTAGCAGACACTCTTATCCAGAGAGAGTACAGTAGTGAGTCATTTAGCAGACACTCTTATCCAGAGAGACTACAGTAGTGAGTCATTTAGCATACACTCTTATCCAGAGAGACTACAGTAGTGAGTCATTTAGCAGACACTCTTATCCAGAGAGACTACAGTAGTGAGTCATTTAGCATACACTCTTATCCAGAGAGACTACAGTAGTGAGTCATTTAGCATACACTCTTATCCAGAGAGACTACAGTAGTGAGTCATTTAGCAGACACTTTTATCCAGAGAGACTACAGTAGTGAGTCATTTAGCAGACACTCTTATCCAGAGAGACTACAGTAGTGAGTCATTTAGCAGACACTCTTATCTAGAGAAACTACAGTAGTGAGTCATTTAGCAGACACTTTTATCCAGAGAGACTACAGTAGTGAGTCATTTAGCAGACACTCTTATCCAGAGAGACTACAGTAGTGAGTCATTTAGCAGACACTCTTATCTAGAGAAACTACAGTAGTGAGTCATTTAGCATACACTCTTATCCAGAGAGACTACAGTAGTGAGTCATTTAGCAGACACTCTTATCCAGAGCCACTACAGTAGTGAGTCATTTAGCAGACTCTCTTATCCAGAGCCACTACAGTAGTGAGTCATTTAGCAGACACTCTTATCCAGAGAGAGTACAGTAGTGAGTCATTTAGCAGCCACTCTTATCCAGAGAGACTACAGTAGTGAGTCATTTAGCATACACTCTTATCCAGAGAGACTACAGTAGTGAGTCATTTAGCATACACTCTTATCCAGAGAGACTACAGTAGTGAGTCATTTAGCAGACACTTTTATCCAGAGAGACTACAGTAGTGAGTCATTTAGCAGACACTCTTATCCAGAGAGACTACAGTAGTGAGTCATTTAGCATATACTCTTATCCAGAGAGACTACAGTAGTGAGTCATTTAGCAGACACTCTTATCCAGAGACTACAGTCGTGAATCATTTAGCAGACACTCTTATCCAGAGCCACTACAGTAGTGAGTCATTTAGCAGACACTCTTATCCAGAGCCAATACAGTAGTGAGTCATTTAGCAGACACTCTTATCCAGAGATACTTACAGTAGTGAGTCATTTAGCAGACACTCTTATCCAGAGAGACTGTGAGTCATTTAGCAGACACTCTTATCCAGAGCCACTACAGTAGTGAGTCATTTAGCAGACTCTCTTATCCAGAGCCACTACAGTAGTGAGTCATTTAGCAGACACTCTTATCCAGAGAGAGTACAGTAGTGAGTCATTTAGCAGACACTCTTATCCAGAGAGACTACAGTAGTGAGTCATTTAGCATACACTCTTATCCAGAGAGACTACAGTAGTGAGTCATTTAGCAGACACTCTTATCCAGAGAGACTACAGTAGTGAGTCATTTAGCATACACTCTTATCCAGAGAGACTACAGTAGTGAGTCATTTAGCATACACTCTTATCCAGAGAGACTACAGTAGTGAGTCATTTAGCAGACACTTTTATCCAGAGAGACTACAGTAGTGAGTCATTTAGCAGACACTCTTATCCAGAGAGACTACAGTAGTGAGTCATTTAGCAGACACTCTTATCTAGAGAAACTACAGTAGTGAGTCATTTAGCATACACTCTTATCCAGAGAGACTACAGTAGTGAGTCATTTAGCAGACACTCTTATCCAGAGCCACTACAGTAGTGAGTCATTTAGCAGACTCTCTTATCCAGAGCCACTACAGTAGTGAGTCATTTAGCAGACACTCTTATCCAGAGAGAGTACAGTAGTGAGTCATTTAGCAGCCACTCTTATCCAGAGAGACTACAGTAGTGAGTCATTTAGCATACACTCTTATCCAGAGAGACTACAGTAGTGAGTCATTTAGCATACACTCTTATCCAGAGAGACTACAGTAGTGAGTCATTTAGCAGACACTTTTATCCAGAGCCACTACAGTAGTGAGTCATTTAGCAGACACTCTTATCCAGAGCCAATACAGTAGTGAGTCATTTAGCAGACACTCTTATCCAGAGATACTTACAGTAGTGAGTCATTTAGCAGACACTCTTATCCAGAGAGACTGTGAGTCATTTAGCAGACACTCTTATCCAGAGCCACTACAGTAGTGAGTCATTTAGCAGACACTCTTATCCAGAGCCACCACAGTAGTGAGTCATTTAGCAGACACTCTTATCCAGAGCCACTACAGTAGTGAGTCATTTAGCAGACACTCTTATCCAGAGAGAGTACAGTAGTGAGTCATTTAGCAGACACTCTTATCCAGAGAGACTACAGTAGTGAGTCATTTAGCATACACTCTTATCCAGAGAGACTACAGTAGTGAGTCATTTAGCAGACACTCTTATCCAGAGAGACTACAGTAGTGAGTCATTTAGCATACACTCTTATCCAGAGAGACTACAGTAGTGAGTCATTTAGCATACACTCTTATCCAGAGAGACTACAGTAGTGAGTCATTTAGCAGACACTTTTATCCAGAGAGACTACAGTAGTGAGTCATTTAGCAGACACTCTTATCCAGAGTGACTACAGTAGTGAGTCATTTAGCAGACACTCTTATCTAGAGAATCTACAGTAGTGAGTCATTTAGCATACACTCTTATCCAGAGAGACTACAGTAGTGAGTCATTTAGCAGACACTCTTATCCAGAGCCACTACAGTAGTGAGTCATTTAGCAGACTCTCTTATCCAGAGCCACTACAGTAGTGAGTCATTTAGCAGACACTCTTATCCAGAGAGAGTACAGTAGTGAGTCATTTAGCAGCCACTCTTATCCAGAGAGACTACAGTAGTGAGTCATTTAGCATACACTCTTATCCAGAGAGACTACAGTAGTGAGTCATTTAGCATACACTCTTATCCAGAGAGACTACAGTAGTGAGTCATTTAGCAGACACTTTTATCCAGAGCCACTACAGTAGTGAGTCATTTAGCAGACACTCTTATCCAGAGCCAATACAGTAGTGAGTCATTTAGCAGACACTCTTATCCAGAGATACTTACAGTAGTGAGTCATTTAGCAGACACTCTTATCCAGAGAGACTGTGAGTCATTTAGCAGACACTCTTATCCAGAGCCACTACAGTAGTGAGTCATTTAGCAGACACTCTTATCCAGAGCCACCACAGTAGTGAGTCATTTAGCAGACACTCTTATCCAGAGAGACTACAGTAGTGAGTCATTTAGCAGACACTCTTATCCAGAGCCACTACAGTAGTGAGTCATTTAGCAGACGCTCTTATCCAGAGCCACTACAGTAGTGAGTCATTTAGCAGACACTCTTATCTAGAGCCACTACAGTAGTGAGTCATTTAGCAGACGCTCTTATCCAGAGAGACTACAGTAGGGAGTCATTTAGCAGACACTCTTATCCAGAGCGACTTACAGTTATTGCATTCATCTTAAGGTAAATAGGTAAGACTCCAGTAGTGAGTCATTTAGCAGAAACTCTTATCCAGAGAGACTACAGTAGTGAGTCATTTAGCAGACACTCTTATCCAGAGAGACTACAGTAGTGAGTCATTTAGCAGACACTCTTATCCAGAGCCTCTACAGTAGTGAGTCATTTAGCAGACACTCTTATCCAGAGAGACTACAGTAGTGAGTCATTTAGCAGAAACTCTTATCCAGAGCCACTACAGTATTGAGTCATTTAGCAGACACTCTTATCCAGAGATACTTACAGTAGTGAGTCATTTAGCAGACACTCTTATCTAGAGATACTTACAGTAGTGAGTCATTTAGCAGACACTCTTATCCAGAGAGACTACAGTAGTGAGTCATTTAGCAGACACTCTTATCTAGAGATACTTACAGTAGTGAGTCATTTAGCAGACACTCTTATCCAGAGAGACTACAGTAGTGAGTCATTTAGCAGACACTCTTATCCAGAGCCTCTACAGTAGTGAGTCATTTAGCAGACACTCTTATTCAGAGCCACTACAGTAGTGAATCATTTAGCAGAAACTCTTATCCAGAGCCTCTACAGTAGTGAGTCATTTAGCAGACACTCTTATCCAGAGAGACTACAGTAGTGAGTCATTTAGCAGAAACTCTTATCCAGAGCCACTACAGTATTGAGTCATTTAGCAGACACTCTTTTCCAGAGAGACTACAGTAGTGAGTCATTTAGCAGACGGTCTTATCCAGAGATACTTACAGTAGTGAGTCATTTAGCAGACACTCTTATCTAGATATACTTACAGTAGTGAGTCATTTAGCAGACACTCTTATCTAGAGATACTTACAGTAGTGAGTCATTTAGCAGACACTCTTATCCAGAGGGACTACAGTAGTGAGTCATTTAGCAGACACACTTATCCAGAGAGACTACAGTAGTGAGTCATTTAGCAGATGGTCTTATCCAGAGATACTTACAGTAGTGAGTCATTTAGCAGACACTCTTTTCCAGAGAGACTACAGTAGTGAGTCATTTAGCAGACACTCTTATCCAGAGCCACTACAGTAGTGAGTCATTTAGCAGACACTCTTATCCAGAGAGACTACAGTAGTGAGTCATTTAGCAGACACTCTTATCCAGAGAGACTACAGTAGTGAGTCATTTAGCAGACACTCTTATCCAGAGAGACTACAGTAGTGAGTCATTTAGCAGACACTCTTATCCAGAGCCACAACAGTAGTGAGTCATTTAGCAGACACTCTTATCCAGAGAGACTACAGTAGGGAGTCATTTAGCAGACACTCTTATCTAGAGAGAATACAGTAGTGAGTCATTTAGCAGACACTCTTATCCAGAGAGACTACAGTAGTGAGTCATTTTGCAGACACTCTTATCCAGAGATACTTACAGTAGTGAGTCATTTAGCAGACACTCTTATCCAGAGAGACTACAGTAGTGAGTCATTTAGCAGACACTCTTATCTAGAGATACTTACAGTAGTGAGTCATTTAGCAGACACTCTTATCCAGAGCGACTTACAGTAGTGAGTCATTTAGCAGACACTCTTATCCAGAGCGACTTACAGTAGTGAGTCATTTAGCAGAAACTCTTATCCAGAGCCTCTACAGTAGTGAGTCATTTAGCAGACACTCTTATCCAGAGAGACTACAGTAGTGAGTCATTTAGCAGAAACTCTTATCCAGAGCCACTACAGTATTGAGTCATTTAGCAGACACTCTTATCCAGAGAGACTACAGTAGTGAGTCATTTAGCAGACGGTCTTATCCAGAGATACTTACAGTAGTGAGTCATTTAGCAGACACTCTTATCTAGAGATACTTACAGTAGTGAGTCATTTAGCAGACACTCTTATCCAGAGAGACTACAGTAGTGAGTCATTTAGCAGACACTCTTATCCAGAGAGACTACAGTAGTGAGTCATTTAGCAGACGGTCTTATCCAGAGATACTTACAGTAGTGAGTCATTTAGCAGACACTCTTATCCAGAGAGACTACAGTAGTGAGTCATTTAACAGACACTCTTATCTAGAGAGAATACAGTAGTGAGTCATTTAGCAGACACTCTTATCCAGAGAGACTACAGTAGTGAGTCATTTAGCAGACACTCTTATCCAGAGATACTTACAGTAGTGAGTCATTTAGCAGACACTCTTATCCAGAGAGACTACAGTAGTGAGTCATTTATCAGACACTCTTATCTAGAGATACTTACAGTAGTGAGTAATTTAGCAGACACTCTTATCCAGAGCGACTTACAGTTATTGTATTAATCTTAAGGTACATAGGTAAGACACAGTTAATACATTCATCTTAAGGTAAATAGGTAAGATACAGTTAGTGCATTCATCTTGAGGTAGCAAGGAGGGGTATTGATGATGAAATGGCAAATATCTTTTGAGCAATGTTTTACAGGTTTATTTCTCATTTGATGAGAGAAATCATTCTTCAAAGCGATGTAATGAAATGCAACATGAAAATATCATTACTGTTGTTATCCATTTTGGAAGCTGATCCCCTTATTCTGCCGAGCCTGGTTCATTACACTGTTGTATGATAGGTTGTATTCTTAATAGAACAACAGTGGTTTAGAATCAGCTTTCACAGCCTGTTTTCCTTCTACACACACACACAAACACACACACACACGCATGCACGCACGCACGCACACACACACACACACACACACACAAACACGCACACGCACACACACACACCACACACAAACACACACACACACACACACACACACACACACACACACACACACACACACACACACACACACACACACACACCACACAAACACACGCACACACACACCACACACGTGCGCACACCACACACGTGCACACACACACAGAAACAAACACACACAGAAACAAACATGCCCACACTAAGAGCCTGTATCCTATCCTTAGCTGTTTGGTATTTAATTATTTCCCAAAAGCACCTTTCATTACCCATCATGCTAAAGTCTGTATACCTGTATATACAGTATACAGACCAAGGAAATCATGAAGGACCTCAGCCACCCGAGCCACGGCCTGTTCACCCTGCTACCATCTAGCAGACAGATACAGTACAGGTGCATCAAAGCTGGGACTGAGAGACTGTTAAACAGCTTCTATCACCAGGCCATCAGACTGATAAACAGCTTCTATCACCAGGCCATCAGACTGTTAAACAGCTTCTATCACCAGGCCATCAGACTGTTAAACAGCTTCTATCACCAGGCCATCAGACTGTTAAACAGCTTCTATCACCAGGCCATCAGACTGTTAAACAGCTTCTATCACCAGACCATCAGACTGTTAAACAGCTTCTATCACCAGGCCATCAGACTGATAAACAGCTTCTATCACCAGGCCATCAGACTGTTAAACAGCTTCTATCACCAGGCCATCAGACTGTTAAACAGCTTCTATCTCCATCAGACTGATAAACAGCTTCTATCTCCAGGCCATCAGACTGTTAAACAGCTTCTATCTCCATCAGACTGATAAACAGCTTCTATCTCCATCAGACTGATAAACAGCTTCTATCTCCAGGCCATCAGACCGATAAACAGCTTCTATCTCCATCAGACTGATAAACAGCTTCTATCTCCATCAGACTGATAAACAGCTTCTATCTCCAGGCCATCAGACCGATAAACAGCTTCTATCTCCATCAGACTGATAAACAGCTTCTATCTCCATCAGACTGATAAACAGCTTCTATCTCCAGGCCATCAGACCGATAAACAGCTTCTATCTCCATCAGACTGATAAACAGCTTCTATCTCCATCAGACTGATAAACAGCTTATATCTCCATCAGACTGATAAACAGCTTCTATCTCCAGGCCATCAGACTGATAAACAGCTTATATCTCCATCAGACTGATAAACAGCTTCTATCTCCAGGCCATCAGACTGTTAAACAGCTTCTATCTCCATCAGACTGATAAACAGCTTCTATCTCCATCAGACTGATAAACAGCTTCTATCTCCATCAGACTGATAAACAGCTTCTATCTCCAGGCCATCAGACTGATAAACAGCTTCTATCTCCATCAGACTGATAAACAGCTTCTATCTCCAGGCCATCAGACTGATAAACAGCTTCTATCTCCAGGCCATCAGACTGTTAAACAGCTTCTATCTCCATCAGACTGATAAACATCTTCTATCTCCATCAGACTGATAAACAGCTTCTATCACCAGGCCATCAGACTGATAAACAGCTTCTATCTCCATCAGACTGATAAACAGCTTCTATCTCCAGGCCATCAGACTGATAAACAGCTTCTATCTCCATCAGACTGATAAACAGCTTCTATCTCCAGGCCATCAGACTGATAAACAGCTTCTATCTCCATCAGACTGATAAACAGCTTCTATCTCCAGGCCATCAGACTGATAAACAGCTTCTATCTCCATCAGACTGATAAACAGCTTCTATCACCAGGCCATCAGACTGTTAAACAGCTTCTATCTCCATCAGACTGATAAACAACTTCTATCTCCAGGCCATCAGACTGTTAAACAGCTTCTATCTCCATCAGACTGATAAACAGCTTCTATCTCCATCAGACTGATAAACAGCTTCTATCTCCAGGCCATCAGACCGATAAACAGCTTCTATCTCCATCAGACTGATAAACAGCTTCTATCTCCATCAGACTGATAAACAGCTTCTATCTCCAGGCCATCAGACCGATAAACAGCTTCTATCTCCATCAGACTGATAAACAGCTTCTATCTCCATCAGACTGATAAACAGCTTCTATCTCCATCAGACTGATAAACAGCTTGTATCTCCAGGCCATCAGACCGATAAACAGCTTCTATCTCCATCAGACTGATAAACAGCTTCTATCTCCATCAGACTGATAAACAGCTTATATCTCCATCAGACTGATAAACAGCTTCTATCTCCAGGCCATCAGACTGATAAACAGCTTCTATCTCCATCAGACTGATAAACAGCTTCTATCTCCAGGCCATCAGACTGATAAACAGCTTCTATCTCCATCAGACTGATAAACAGCTTCTATCTCCAGGCCATCAGACTGTTAAACAGCTTCTATCTCCATCAGACTGATAAACAGCTTCTATCTCCATCAGACTGATAAACAGCTTCTATCTCCAGGCCATCAGACTGATAAACAGCTTCTATCTCCATCAGACTGATAAACAGCTTCTATCTCCAGGCCATCAGACTGATAAACAGCTTCTATCTCCATCAGACTGATAAACAGCTTCTATCTCCAGACCATCAGACTGATAAACAGCTTCTATCTCCAGGCCATCAGACTGATAAACAGCTTCTATCTCCAGACAATCAGACTGATAAACAGCTTCTATCTCCAGACCATCAGACTGATAAACAGCTTCTATCTCCATCAGACTGATAAACAGCTTCTATCTCCAGGCCATCAGACTGATAAACAGCTTCTATCTCCAGGCCATCAGACTGATAAACAGCTTCTATCTCCATCAGACTGATAAACAGCTTCTATCACCAGGCCATCAGACTGATAAACAGCTTCTATCTCCAGGCCATCAGACTGATAAACAGCTTCTATCTCCAGGCCATCAGACTGATAAACAGCTTCTATCTCCATCAGACTGATAAACAGCTTCTATCTCCAGGCCATCAGACTGATAAACAGCTTCTATCTCCAGGCCATCAGACTGATAAACAGCTTCTATCTCCATCAGACTGATAAACAGCTTCTATCTCCAGACCATCAGACTGATAAACAGCTTCTATCTCCAGGCCATCAGACTGATAAACAGCTTCTATCTCCAGGCCATCAGACTGATAAACAGCTTCTATCTCCAGGCCATCAGACTGATAAACAGCTTCTATCTCCAGGCCATCAGACTGATAAACAGCTTCTATCTCCAGGCCATCAGACTGATAAACAGCTTCTATTGCCAGGCCATCAGACTGTTAAACAGCCATCACTAGACGGCCTCCGCCCAGTACCCTGCCCTCTGCCCAGTACCCTGCCCTCTGCCCAGTACCCTGCCCTCTGCCCAGTACCCTGCCCTCTGCCCAGTACCCTGCCCTCTGCCCAGTACCCTACTCTGCCCCTCAGTCACTCTCACTAGCCAGCTACCACCCGGTACTCTACCCTGCACCTTAGGGACTGCTGCCCTATGTATAGAGTCATTGAACACTGGTCACTTTAATAATGTTTACATATGCTTTAAATATTTTCTGCTATACTATATTGTATGTTTGATTTTTTTTTTTTTTATGTAAATGATTGAGTGGTTGTTGACATTTACTGCATTGATAAGAATAAATACAATTAAAATAATGTTGTTGCACCTGCAAAACTGTGTATAAATGAATAAATAATAAGCCATTTAGCAGACGCTTTTATCCAAAGCGACTTACAGTCATGTGTACATACATTTTTACGTATGGGTGGTCCCAGGGATCGAATCCACTACCTTGGCGTTACAAGCGCCGTGCTCTAACCAGCTGAGCTACAGAGGACCACACGTGTACACGGCCGATAACATTTGCTTTGATTTATATCTGCTCTGTAGCAACAGTATCATCATGCTACAGTATATCTGCCCTGTAGCAACAGTATCATCATGCTACAGTATATCTGCTCTGTAGCAACAGTATCATCATGCTACAGTATATCTGCCCTGTAGCAACAGTATCATCATGCTACAGTATATCTGCTCTGTAGCAACAGTATCATCATGCTACAGTATATCTGCTCTGTAGCAACAGTATCATCATGCTACAGTATATCTGCCCTGTAGCAACAGTATCATCATGCTACAGTATATCTGCTCTGTAGCAACAGTATCATCATGCTACAGTATATCTGCTCTGTAGCAACAGTATCATCATGCTACAGTATATCTGCTCTGTAGCAACAGTATCATCATGCTACAGTATATCTGCTCTGTAGCAACAGTATCATCATGCTACAGTATATCTGCCCTGTAGCAACAGTATCATCATGCTACAGTATATCTGCTCTGTAGCAACAGTATCATCATGCTACAGTCTATCTGCTCTGTAGCAACAGTATCATCATGCTACAGTATATCTGCTCTGTAGCAACAGTATCATCATGCTACAGTATATCTGCTCTGTAGCAACAGTATCATCATGCTACAGTATATCTGCTCTGTAGCAACAGTATCATCATGCTACAGTATATCTGCTCTGTAGCAACAGTATCATCATGCTACAGTATATCTGCCCTGTAGCAACAGTATCATCATGCTACAGTATATCTGCCCTGTAGCAACAGTATCATCATGCTACAGTATATCTGCCCTGTAGCAACAGTATCATCATGCTACAGTATATCTGCTCTGTAGCAACAGTATCATCATGCTACAGTATATCTGCTCTGTAGCAACAGTATCATCATGCTACAGTATATCTGCCCTGTAGCAACAGTATCATCATGCTACAGTATATCTGCTCTGTAGCAACAGTATCATCATGCTACAGTATATCTGCTCTGTAGCAACAGTATCATCATGCTACAGTATATCTGCCCTGTAGCAACAGTATCATCATGCTACAGTATATCTGCTCTGTAGCAACAGTATCATCATGCTACAGTATATCTGCTCTGTAGCAACAGTATCATCATGCTACAGTATATCTGCTCTGTAGCAACAGTATCATCATGCTACAGTATATCTGCCCTGTAGCAACAGTATCATCATGCTACAGTATATCTGCTCTGTTGCGACAGTATCATCATGCTACAGTATATCTGCTCTGTAGCGACAGTATCATCATGCTACAGTATATCTGCCCTGTAGCGACAGTATCATCATGCTACAGTATATCTGCTCTGTAGCAACAGTATCATCATGCTACAGTATATCTGCTCTGTAGCAACAGTATCATCATGCTACAGTATATCTGCCCTGTAGCAACAGTATCATCATGCTACAGTATATCTGCTCTGTAGCAACAGTATCATCATGCTACAGTATATCTGCCCTGTAGCAACAGTATCATCATGCTACAGTATATCTGCTCTGTAGCAACAGTATCATCATGCTACAGTATATCTGCTCTGTAGCAACAGTATCATCATGCTACAGTATATCTGCCCTGTAGCAACAGTATCATCATGCTACAGTATATCTGCTCTGTAGCAACAGTATCATCATGCTACAGTATATCTGCCCTGTAGCAACAGTATCATCATGCTACAGTATATCTGCTCTGTAGCAACAGTATCATCATGCTACAGTATATCTGCTCTGTAGCAACTGTATCATCATGCTACAGTATATCTGCTCTGTAGCAACAGTATCATCATGCTACAGTATATCTGCTCTGTAGCAACAGTATCATCATGCTACAGTATATCTGCCCTGTAGCAACAGTATCATCATGCTACAGTATATCTGCTCTGTAGCAACCGTATCATCATGCTACAGTATATCTGCTCTGTAGCAACAGTATCATCATGCTACAGTATATCTGCTCTGTAGCAACAGTATCATCATGCTACAGTATATCTGCCCTGTAGCAACAGTATCATCATGCTACAGTATATCTGCTCTGTAGCAACAGTATCATCATGCTACAGTATATCTGCTCTGTAGCAACAGTATCATCATGCTACAGTATATCTGCTCTGTAGCAACAGTATCATCATGCTACAGTATATCTGCTCTGTAGCAACAGTATCATCATGCTACAGTATATCTGCTCTGTAGCAACAGTATCATCATGCTACAGTATATCTGCTCTGTAGCAACAGTATCATCATGCTACAGTATATCTGTCCTGTAGCAACAGTATCATCATGCTACAGTATATCTGCCCTGTAGCAACAGTATCATCATGCTACAGTATATCTGCTCTGTAGCAACAGTATCATCATGCTACAGTATATCTGCCCTGTAGCAACAGTATCATCATGCTACAGTATATCTGCTCTGTAGCAACAGTATCATCATCCTACAGTATATCTGCTCTGTAGCAACAGTATCATCATCCTACAGTATATCTGCTCTGTAGCAACAGTATCATCATGCTACAGTATATCTGCCCTGTAGCAACAGTATCATCATGCTACAGTATATCTGCTCTGTAGCAACAGTATCATCATGCTACAGTATATCTGCTCTGTAGCAACAGTATCATCATGCTACAGTATATCTGCTCTGTAGCAACAGTATCATCATGCTACAATATATCTGCTCTGTAGCAACAGTATCATCATCCTACAGTATATCTGCTCTGTAGCAACAGTATCATCATGCTACAGTATATCTGCCCTGTAGCAACAGTATCATCATGCTACAGTATATCTGCCCTGTAGCAACAGTATCATCATGCTACAGTATATCTGCTCTGTAGCAACAGTATCATCATGCTACAGTATATCTGCTCTGTAGCAACAGTATCATCATGCTACAGTATATCTGCTCTGTAGCAACAGTATCATCATGCTACAGTATATCTGCTTTGTAGCAACAGTATCATCATCCTACAGTATATCTGCTCTGTAGCAACAGTATCATCATGCTACAGTATATCTGCTCTGTAGCAACAGTATCATCATGCTACAGTATATCTGCCCTGTAGCAACAGTATCATCATGCTACAGTATATCTGCTCTGTAGCAACAGTATCATCATGCTACAGTATATCTGCTCTGTAGCAACAGTATCATCATGCTACAGTATATCTGCTCTGTAGCAACAGTATCATCATGCTACAGTATATCTGCTCTGTAGCAACAGTATCATCATGCTACAGTATATCTGCTCTGTAGCAACAGTATCATCATGCTACAGTATATCTGCTCTGTAGCAACAGTATATCATGCTACAGTATATCTGCTCTGTAGCAACAGTATCATCATGCTACAGTATATCTGCTCTGTAGCAACAGTATCATCATCCTACAGTATATCTGCTCTGTAGCAACAGTATCATCATGCTACAGTATATCTGCTCTGTAGCAACAGTATCATCATGCTACAGTATATCTGCCCTGTAGCAACAGTATCATCATGCTACAGTATATCTGCTCTGTAGCAACAGTATCATCATGCTACAGTATATCTGCCCTGTAGCAACAGTATCATCATGCTACAGTATATCTGCTCTGTAGCAACAGTATCATCATGCTACAGTATATCTGCTCTGTAGCAACAGTATCATCATGCTACAGTATATCTGCTCTGTAGCAACAGTATCATCATGCTACAGTATATCTGCCCTGTAGCAACAGTATCATCATGCTACAGTATATCTGCTCTGTAGCAACAGTATCATCATGCTACAGTATATCTGCTCTGTAGCAACAGTATCATCATGCTACAGTATATCTGCCCTGTAGCAACAGTATCATCATGCTACAGTATATCTGCTCTGTAGCAACAGTATCATCATGCTACAGTATATCTGCTCTGTAGCAACAGTATCATCATGCTACAGTATATCTGCCCTGTAGCAACAGTATCATCATGCTACAGTATATCTGCTCTGTAGCAACAGTATCATCATGCTACAGTATATCTGCTCTGTAGCAACAGTATCATCATGCTACAGTATATCTGCTCTGTAGCAACAGTATCATCATGCTACAGTATATCTGCTCTGTAGCAACAGTATCATCATCCTACAGTATATCTGCTCTGTAGCAACAGTATCATCATGCTACAGTATATCTGCTCTGTAGCAACAGTATCATCATGCTACAGTATATCTGCCCTGTAGCAACAGTATCATCATGCTACAGTATATCTGCTCTGTAGCAACAGTATCATCATGCTACAGTATATCTGCTCTGTAGCAACAGTATCATCATGCTACAGTATATCTGCTCTGTAGCAACAGTATCATCATGCTACAGTATATCTGCCCTGTAGCAACAGTATCATCATGCTACAGTATATCTGCTCTGTAGCAACAGTATCATCATCCTACAGTATATCTGCTCTGTAGCAACAGTATCATCATGCTACAGTATATCTGCCCTGTAGCAACAGTATCATCATGCTACAGTATATCTGCTCTGTAGCAACAGTATCATCATCCTACAGTATATCTGCTCTGTAGCAACAGTATCATCATGCTACAGTATATCTGCCCGGTCGCCAGGGATTTTTCTGCCATTGTAGTCCTTGGCTGGTCTGCCTAAGATTTGTTTTGGTAAACCTAAGTCCAAATTGTGTAATAAATAAAATTAAAATGTACATGCATTTTCAGGATGGAAAAACATTTTCAGTGTAAACTTAAACGACTAAAACCAGATATAAAATATGTAGAAAAGATAACGGACCTACATATTTTTTTATCTTCCTACGCCGATTTTGAGTTTCTGATTTAACAGATCCTGACTGAGGTTCTAATTTAACAGATCTATAGATCTAGATCCATAGTGTTGAGGATTTGATCTTG
>NC_059221.1:42258300-42273300 GCF_020615455.1 Coregonus clupeaformis
CTCTCTTTCTTTCTCTCTCTCTCTCGCTCTCCCCCCACCCCCCCTCTCTCTCTTTCTCTCTCTCTCTCTCTCGCTCCCCCTCTCTCGGTGCCACCAACTGACTAGAAAGCCTCCTTCCATATTGTTCTGTCTTGAGTTTTACAGTGGTCACATTTTCTCAGCCTCATCCCCAGCTAGCACATTTGGTTGCTTGGAAGTTCTGGGAACGAAGCGCGTTCCTCATTTCACCTGTCACATTATTTGACATTATGAAAGTTACCGTAGTCCCCCAGAACAGTTGAGCCAGTTACGTGTTTGTTTGTAAACAGCACAACGGGAGACAGCGGCAGCTGGTGAGACTATATGTGTATTTGGTTGAACTCGCTAGTTATCTAAGTAAGTGGCTGAATTAATAAGGAGACGGGGCATCATATTGTGTTAGCTTTCTGCTGTGTTTGAGAAGTCAAAGCTCTTTGGGTGAGTTATCTGTCCCCCCCTCTCTGTTCTTGGCCCGTCTGCTCCTCCCCCCTCTTCTCCTAGCAGGAAGGCCTGTTGCCATAGCGATTCCAGACTCCACACAGACACAGTGTATACACGTGCTGCTTCAGAGCCAGTACTGTTCTTCTTTCAGACAAACATGCCTCAAAACTTTGTTCATTTCCACAACGTCTCTCGTTCACATTCGCTTGTGAAAGACCAAACTAACCAAAAATGACATTCAGTAGCTCCTACCTATATACGTATACATTTATGAGTTGGATTGGCTGTCTTTGCAATTCGCTTATTTTTGTTTGCGCTCGTTAGCATATTTAGCTAGCAGCCGCTATGGAAATTCGATATTGCTTGTGTTAATTTTGTTAGCATTCTAGTAATGGACACCCAATGGGCTTCTTTTGCATTTCTAGCGCCCCCTTGTACTAAGCCGGTAATATGGTAAATCCCGACGAGAGATTATATGAAAATCTAGATACACTGTAGCGCCCAACCTCAACGTTCTTAGAACAGAAGTGAATATTTCGCCTGTTCTGGGAACTCTGGGAACTCTGGGAATTCTGGGTCCATTAAAGATTTCCTCTGAGGTTTTATTAATGCTCTGAGAACAGAAATTATAGGTTATTTTGAGGTTTTTTGAATAACTTCTTTAAAATGTTCACTGAATGTTTCAATAATACTTTTAATAACACTGCTAGATTTTTTGTTATCTTTTTTCTTTAGCTCCATGCACAGGTCACATGTCAATTCATTTCCTTTAATCATGCAAACCCATTAATTTTATTGTGACACGGCATTAGTGAGATTCGAAACTATAATCTTCTGTTGTTTATCCAAATCAAATCAAATGTTATTTGTCACATACACGTGTTTAGCAGATGTTATTGCGGGTGTAGCGAAATGCTTGTGCTTCTAGCTCCGACAGTGCAGTAATATCTAACAAGTAATATCTAACAATTTCACAACATACAGTTGATGTCGGAAGTTTACATACACTTAGTTTGGAGTCATTAAAACTCGTTTTTCAACCACTCCACAAATTTCTTTTTAACAAACTATACTTTTGGCAAGTCGGTTAGGACATCTACTTTGTGCATGACACAAGTAATTTTTCCAACAACTGTTTACAGACAGATTATTTCACTTATAATTCACTGTATCACAACTCCAGTGGGTCAGAAGTTTACATACACTAAGTTGACTGTACCTGTGGATGTATTTCAAGGCCTACCTTCAAACTCAGTGCCTCTTTGCTTGACATCATGGGAAAATCAAAAGAAATCAGCCAAGACCTCAGAAATTTTTTTTGTAGACCTCCACAAGTCTGGTTCATCCTTGGGAGCAATTTCCAAATGCCTGAAGGTACCACGTTCTTCTGTACAAACAATAGTACACAAGTATAAACCCCATGGGACCACGCAGCCGTCAAACCGCTCAGGAAGGAGACGCGTTCTGTCTCCTAGAGATTAACGTGCTTTGGTGCGAAAAGTGCAAATCAATCCCAGAACAACAGCAAAGGACCTTGTGAAGATGCTGGAGGAAATGGGTACAAAAGTATCTATATCCACAGTAAAACAAGTCCTATATCGACATAACCTGAAAGGCCGCTCAGCAAGGAAGAAGCCACTGCTCCAAAACCGCCATAAAAAAGCCAGACTACGGTTTGCAACTGCACATGGGGACAAAGATCGTACTTTTGGAGAAATGTCCTCTGGTCTGATGAAACAAAAATAGAACTGTTTGGCCATAATGACCATCGTTAAGTTCGGAGGAAAAAGGTAACTTGCAAGCCGAAGAACACCATCCCAACCTTGAAGCACGGGGGTGGCAGCATCATGCTGTGGGGGTGCTTTGCTGCAGGAGGGACTGGTGCACTTCACAAAATAGATGGCATCATGAGGAAGGAAAATTATGTGGATATATTGAAGCAACATCTCAAGACATCAGTCAGGAAGTTAAAGCTTGGTCGCAAATGGGTCTTCCAAATGGACAATGACCCCAAGCATACTTCCAAAGTTGTGGCAAAATGGCTTAAGGACAACAAAGTCAAGGTATTGGAGTGGCCATCACAAAGCCCTGACCTCAATCCTATAGACAATTTGTGGGCAGAACTGAAAAAATGTGTGCGAGCAAGGAGGCCTACAAACCTGACTCAGTTACATCAGCTCTGTCAGGGGGAATGGGCCAAAATTCTCCCAACTTATTGTGGGAAGCTTGTGGAAGGCTACCCGAAACGTTTGACCCAAGTTAAACAATTTAAAGGCAATGCTACCAAATACTAATTGAGTATATGTAAAACTTCCGACACCACTGGGAATGTGATGAAATAAATAAAAGTTGAAATCTCTACTTGTCACGAATTCAGCCGAGGCTGCCCCTCCTCCTTGCTCGGGCAGGTTTCGGCGTTCGTCGTCACCGTCTTACTAGCCACTACCGCTCCATTTATCATCACTCCATTTGTCTTGTCTTGTCAATCACACACACCTGGTACTCATTCCCTCATTAGTCTGTGTATAAGTGTTCCCTCTGCCCCCCTTGGCCTTTGTGAGTGATTGTTCATTGTGAGAGTGAGTAGCTCGGTTGAGCTACTCTTTCCTTGTATGTAGCCAAGGTGGATTTTTCCCTTGTGCTAGTTTCGTTTTGACTCTTGCTGCGCTTTAGTCATGTACACTGAATAAACTCTGGATTTCGATGTTTTACCTCCTGCGCCTGACTCCGTCATTCACACCTCATCACAAACTACTATTATTCTGACATTTCACATTCTTAAAATAAACTGACCTAAAACAGGGAATTTTTACTAGGATTAAATGTCAGGAATTGTGAAAAACTGAGTTTAAATGTATTTGGCTAAGGTGTATGTAAACTTCCGACTTCAACTGTATACCCAATACACACAAATCTAGTAAGGAATGGAATTTAAGAATATATACATATATGGACAAGCAATGACAGAGCGGCATGGACTAAGATACAGTAGAATATTATAGAATAGAATGCAGTATATACATATGAGATGAGTAGTGCAAGATATGGAAACATTATTAAAGTGACTAGTGTTCCATTTCTTAAAGTGGCCAGTGATTTCAATAGGCAGCAGCAGCCTCTAATGTGCTAGTGATGGCTATTTAACAGTCTGATGGCCTTGAGATAGAAGCTGTTTTTCATTCTCTCGGTCCCAGCTTTGCTGCACCTGTACTGACCTCGCCTTCTGGATGATAGCGGGTTGAACAGGCAGTGGCTCGGGTGGTTGAAGTCCTTGATGATGTTTTTGGCCTTCCTGTGACATCGGGTGCTGTAGGTGTCTTGGAGGGTGGGTAGTTTGCCCCCAGTAATGCGTTCAGCAGACCGTACGACCCTCTGGAGAGCCCTGCGGTTGCGGGCGGTGCAGTTGCCGTACCAGGCGGTGATACACCCCTACAGAATGCTCTCAATTGTGCATCTGTAAAAGTTTGTGAGGGTTTTAGGTGCCAAGACAAATTTCTTCAGCCTCCTGAGGTTGAAGAGGCTCTGTTGCGCCTTCTTCACAACACTGTCTGCGTGGGTGGACCATTTCAGTTTGTCAGTGATGTGTACGCCAAGGAACTTGAAGCTTTCCACCTTCTCCACTGCGGTCCCATCAATGTGGATAGGGGGGTGCACCCTCTGCTGTTTCCTGAAGTCCACGATCATCTCCTTTGTTTTGTTGATGTTGAGTGAGAGGTTATTTTCCTGGCACCACACTCCCAGAGCCCTCACCTCCTCCCTGTAGGCGGTCTCGTCATTGTTGGTAATCAAGCCTACTACTATTGTGTCGTCTGCAAACTTGATGATTGAGTTGGAGGCGTACGTGGCCACGCAGTAATGGGTGAACAGGGAGGAGAGGAGGGGGCTGAGCACGCACCTTTGTGGGGCCCCAGTGTTGAGAATCAGCGAAGTGGAAATGTTGTTTCCTACCTTCACCACCTGGGGGCGGCCCGTCAGGAAGTCCAGGACGCAGTTGCACAGGGCGGGGTTCAGACCCAGAGCCTCAAGCTTAATGATGAGCTTGGAGGGTGGAATTAATCCATGGAATTAGTTCACTGTACCACCAGGATGGAGCTAGCATGCCATGTTTTTTTTATGCATACAGAGCTGTTCATTTTAGTCTATTCAAACATACCCCATTTCAAAGGAAACAAGAACTCATTAAGACCAGGTGTGGTTAATTAGTGGGCGCGGCCAACACACCTGAACACACTTAAGAACACACAAGATAGAGTTTTGTTGATGCTGAGAAAGGAATGTACATGTTTTTAAATAACATTATTAGAATGTTCTCTGAACGTAACAAACGTTTTCTTGTGTTTTTTTAATGGAACGTTTTCTTCACGTTCTCGGAACAATTTGAGAACATGACTTTAAATAGAACCACGAGGTAACCTGTAGGAAACGTTACGCTGAAGTACTGACATTCCCACAGAAGAACGACGTTTCTTAACGTTCTCTGAACTATTTGAGAACATTCCCAATGTTAAACCAGTTAGAGAACGTTTCTTAGAACATTACCAAAAATAGAAATGAAATGTAACCATGTTCTTGCTTTAGGAAAGGAAACGTTCTATTAAAGTCATGAAATACCAAGAAAATATAGTTTTTTATTTTTATTTTTTTGTCAAGTTCTTTAAAATGTGCTGAGAATGTTCCAAAGCCAAGCAACTATCCTGCTCCATTCCCAGGAAGTTGTGGGAAGGTTGTATGCAAAATATCCATAGGACAACCACGCTCTCACCAAGCTCAAATAAATATATACGGTTCTCAGAATGTTATGTGCTAGCTGGAATCCTTTGCATTGTCAATTAGGTGGGAAGGTCAGGCTGTTGAAATGGCCGTTTGAGCCTATAAGACATCCATTCTTTCAGTAGTTTTTTTCCCCTCACACTATCTTTATGTCGTCTTCAGTAAACGTATGAGTTTACATACATTATGCCAAAGCGGGTCGATCACCCGTTGAGTAGTGTTCTCTCATGTGTCTGTCAACAGTAAAACATTTTCTTCTGTCCATCAAGTCATTTGTTATCCTCTTACTGCACTGTTCCCCAGGGGCGTAGAAAACAACAACCATGCCTCATCGGCAGGTCATCCTGCATTTTGCATGGCAGGTCACTCAAGCGCACACGCACACAAACACACACACACACACAAACACACACACACACACACACACACACACACTCTACTCTGCCTATAATAACACTAGTAAACACAGAGAGAGAGACTGAGTGCATCTGGAATGGCACCCTATTCCCTATGTAGTGCACTACTTTATGTAGCCCTCCATAGGGCTCTGCTCAACGTTAGTGCACTATGTAGGGAATAGACTCAGAGTCATATCCACACACACACACACACACACACACACACACACACACACACACACACACACACACACACACACACACTGAGACAGGCGTTTTAAAGGCACAGTCAGCAATATGACGTCATCGTACACAGCGGGGATACTTCCTGGTTTTCAGACATCAACAGCAACAGAACTCCGATCTGCCCAGACTATTGGTCCCGTACATACTGTACATGCAGTGCTCCATTAACATCATTCTACATGGTCTTCCCCATAGCAGTTACTGTCCTGCATCTCACAAGACTGTGTTAGCACGCTGAGCTAATGCCCATGTACTAGCTTTAGGCAGCTAACACAAGTCTGCAGGTTTCAGGCAAAGTTACTCATCAACACAACAAGTGTGGTTTACTTAACCATCTCCATTAATATATGGCACTTAAAAGTGTCTGCCAGGTGCCATATATTAATGGAGATAAAAGTGTCTGCCAGGTGCCATATATTAATGGAGATAAAAGTGTCTGCCAGCTGCCATATATTAATGGAGATAAAAGTGTCTGCCAGGTGCCATATATTAATGGAGATAAAAGTGTTTTCGTACAGTATTACTGAACGTACCATTGTGCTGTAAGCTTACAGTAATACTGTAACATAAATTACATATGCAGTTCAGTACCGAATAAAAAAGAAAAATAACCTAAACATCTCTCCGCCGATCTGGATCTGGCCACAGGGCCTCGTCAACATCACAGGCTATATTTTCATTTGCAAGGCAACGTGGGAAGAATCTTTTGGAGCGACGAATCCACCCTTGTATGGATGCTGCTTCAATTTGATCACATGCTTCCACCATAGCTTGAATGAGGGCCATCTGGACACGGGGCCGGAGATCATAAACCTTCCACCGCCATGCTGAGAAGAACTCCTCGATGGGGTTTAGAAAGGGGGGAGTGTGGTGGAAGGTATTGAACTGTAAATTGTGGGTGTTGATGAATACAGCAAAAGATCACGTTGTGTAGATCAATTTACTGCAGGTCTGCTATACAGTACACAATACTACAGTCAGTGAACAAAACGTACCACCACATATTCACGCCGCAGGACTTTCACCCTGTCTGAATTTCTTTCAAATGGCACTTTATACAGTTGTTTCATCAGAACTTGATGTTTTTTTAAGGAAACGGGCTATTGTTGACAGAGAGACCTGTTGGACATTATTGAAAATTCGGTGATCATTTGACAATATGGGCTTGAATTTCTCTAAGTCTGATTGCATTATTGGCCAAAACGAGGTTTATGATCTCTCTCTCTCTCTCTCTCTCTCTCTCTCCTGTGTGAATATGGGGCCCCTCCCTCCTTGGTGTTCTCAACGTTCAATCCTATGTTGGCCAAACAAAATATATGTAGCTTACTGTAAAAGGATACAGGAATAGATACCAAAAACTGTTGATATAGTACATGCAGTAAGTTTCTCGCTCTTGACGAAATGTCCGAACTATTGATGCCAGCGTGTACCTGCTGAGGTTAGGCTGTACTCTCAGTCCAGCCCCCCTCAGTGTTAGTCCGCGGTTTATTACATGGTCCACAATTGTAGCACGAATATCGTTACACAGATTTGGTTGTCTTCTTCTTTGTGCATGTCCTACCCCTCCTCCAGGTCTTCCTCTCCCTCTCCCTCTCCCTCTTCCTCTTCCTCTTCCTCTTCCTCTGACACTGTCCATTGTTTTTGAAGACAGGTGAACTTACCTGTTGCCTTTTTATAGTGCTTAAACCTGATTGGTGTGTCTACAATTAAGCGGCAGTGTGTGTGCACACCTGGTGGCTGTGTTTAACAGATTGGTTCATGGGTGTGTTCATTTGAAAGCCTTTGCTTTGAAATTGCAAGGAAATGACATCATGATACATTTCTGTGTCAAATGCACACAAGTGTGTTTTTAGTGTTTTGCAAATCACTGTGTGTAATGTTTTGTAGAAAAGTGTGAAGCTGACAATGTGCTTACAGTTGTGCAAATCTAGGCCGGTGTTTTGCTCCTTGAGTGTAAGGTTTTGCTAATTGTGGGAAATATATGGCACTTAGCAGACACCTTTATCCAAACAGACTTACAGTGCAGCGAGTGGACACATTCTTATTCGATCCCTTTCGGAAATAGAACCGATGACCTTAGTGGTGTTGCATAAGCATTAACACTGCAGCACATTGACCAATTAAAGATTAGTGTCCAGCAGAGCGAACTGAAACAGATTGCATCTATCTGCCTGTGGCGTCATCATTTTCTCATTAGCCCAGTCAGTCTATTCTATTCTCTCTGGCCTCTAGGCACTTTGGGCATTGAACCATTGACTGTGGAATGAAAGAAAAGCAGTCATTAATCACAGTGATAAATCACACACCTCTCTCTAACACTGTTCGTTACAACTCCCATGTTTAATTCTTACCTTGGTGTGACAGAAGAAGTGCTGCTTCAAAAGCAAACAGGAGGTTTGAGACAGACCACCAGCTGGATCTGAAATGCTTCTGAGTTGTTATATAACCTTGACTGACCTATCTGTTCCCCCCCACCCCCCAGGCCCGTCCTCTTCCAGTCCTCGGCTGATGACTAAGAGCCTGTCTCTGGATCCTGGTGCTCACGGTGCCTGCCTCGGGGCCCATGACGATGACTCAGACACCCGGACCCCTCGCCTCAGCTCAGACCCCGGACCCCTAACCTCCGGGTCCCTGGGCCTGCACCCCTCCGTGCCCCTGCTGCACCTCGCTGGACACGGCTGTAATGGAGGAGACCATGAGAGTGGAACTCTTCAAGAAGTGAAGACACGCCCTCCCTTACCTGGTCCTAAACCACAAGGTACCGTCGCTGCCTTACCAATATAAACTATAAAATCTTGGTTTCACAATGAGTAACCAAAGGAGGACAATAAATAGACATTACATTGCTCTGTACCTGTGATGTAACACTGTAACTACTGTAGTTTAAATAAATAAGTATTAGGTCAAATATGAAGATGACCAACACCTTGTACAGTGAGGGAAAAAAGTATTTGATCCCCTGCTGATTTTGTACATTTGCCCACTGACAAAGAAATTATCAGTCTATAATTTTAATGGTAGGTTTATTTGAACAGTGAGAGACAGAATAACAACAAAAATATCCAGAAAAACGCATGTCAAAAATGTTATGAATTGATTTGCATTTTAATGAGGGAAATAAGTATTTGACCCCCTCTCAATCAGAAAGATTTCTGGCTCCCAGGAGTCTTTTATACAGGTAACGAGCTGAGATTAGGAGCACACTCTTAAAGGGAGTGCTCCTAATCTCAGTTTGTTACCTGTATAAAAGACACCTGTCCACAGAAGCAATCAATCAATCAGATTCCAAACTCTTCACCATGGCCAAGACCAAAGAGCTCTCCAAGGATGTCAGGGACAACATTGTAGACCTACACAAGGCTGGAATGGACTACAAGACCATCGCCAAGCAGCTTGGTGAGAAGGTGACAACAGTTGGTGTGATTATTCGCAAATGGAAGAAACACAAAATAACTGTCAATCTCCCTCGGCCTGGGGCTCCATGCAAGATCTTACCTCGTGGAGTTGCAATGATCATGAGAACGGTGAGGAATCAGCCCAGAACTACACGGGAGGATCTTGTCAATGATCTCAAGGCAGCTGGGACCATAGTCACCAAGAAAACAATTGATAACACACTACGGCGTGAAGGACTGAAATCCTGCAGCGCCCGCAAGGTCCCCCTGCACAAGAAAGCACATATACAGGCCCGTCTGAAGTTTGCCAATGAACATCTGAATGATTCAAAGGAGAACTGGGTGAAAGTGTTGTGGTCAGATGAGACCAAAATCGAGCTCTTTGGCATCAACTCAACTCGCCGTGTTTGGAGGAGGAGGAATGCTGCCTATGACCCCAAGAACACCATCCCCACCGTCAAACGTGGAGGTGGAAACATTATGCTTTGGGGGTGTTTTTCTGCTAAGGGGATAGGACAACTTCACCGCATCAAAGGGACGATGGACGGGGCCATGTATCGTCAAATCTTGGGTGAGAACCTCCTTCCCTCAGCCAGGGCATTGAAAATGGGTCGTGGATGGGTATTCCAGCATGACAATGACCCAAAACACACGGCCTAGGCAACAAAGGAGTGGCTCAAGAAGAAGCACATTAAGGTCCTGGAGTGGCCTAGCCAGTCTCCAGACCTTAATCCCATAGAAAATCTGTGGAGGGAGCTGAAGGTTTGAGTTGCCAAACGTCAGCCGTCGAAACCTTAATGACTTGGAGAAGATCTGCAAAGAGGAGTGGAACAAAATCCCTCCTGAGATGTGTGCAAACCTGGTGGCCAACTACAAGAAACGTCTGACCTCTGTGATTGCCAACAAGGGTTTTGCCACCAAGTACTAAGTCGTGTTTTGCAGAGGGGTCAAATACTTATTTCCCTCATTAAAATGCAAATCAATTTATAACATTTTTGACATGTGTTTTTCTGGATTTTGTTGTTGTTATTCTGTCTCTCACTGTTCAAATAAACTTACCATTAAAATTATAGACTGACCATGTCTTTGTCAGTGGGCAAACGTACAAAATCAGCAGGGGATCAAATACTTTTTTCCCTCACTGTATGTTGTGTTATTCCTCCTCAGTCAGTAACATGTTGTATGTTGTGTTATTCCTCCTCAGTGCCCCCAAAGCCTCCTCATCTGCAGCAGAGTGCTAGTGCTGCTAAGCCCCGCCCCCGCGTCCCGGACAAGCCCCTCCCGCCTCCTCCACCCTGCAGACCTCTGCCTGCAGACCGCAGAGGGGGAGGACCCTGCCGACCGCCGACACTCCCCCGCGCCGATGGAAGCTCCTCCCCCACCACCTGTGTGCTCTCCCTCATTGAGAAGTTTGAGAGGTAAGATAGCATGATCGATAGATAGGAAGATAAAAAGACAGACAGAGAGAGGGAGAGAGAGACAGACAGACAGAGAGAGACAGAGCGAGAGAGGAATAACACAACATACAACAATATGCCATTTAGCAGACGCTTTTATCCAAAGCGACTTACAGTCATGTGTACATACATTTTTACGTATGGGTGGTCCCGGGGATCGAACCCACTACCCTGGCGTTACAAGCGCCACGCTCTACCAATTGAGCTACAGAGGACCGCATGTTACTGACTGAGGAGGAATAACACAACATACAACATGTTACTGACTGAGGAGGAATAACACAACATACAACATGTTACTGAATGAGGAGGAATAACACAACATACAACATGTTACTGACTGAGGAGGAATAACACAACATACAACATGTTACTGACTGAGGAGGAGGAATAACACAACATACAACATGTTACTGACTGAGGAGGAGGAATAACACAACATACAACATGTTACTGACTGAGGAGGAATAACACAACATACAACATGTTACTGACTGAGGAGGAGGAATAACACAACATACAACATGTTACTGACTGAGGAGGAATAACACAACATACAACATGTTACTGACTGAGGAGGAATAACACAACATACAACATGTTACTGACTGAGGAGGAGGAATAACACAACATACAACATGTTACTGACTGAGGAGGAGGAATAACACAACATACAACATGTTACTGACTGAGGAGGAGGAATAACACAACATACAACATGTTACTGACTGAGGAGGAGGAATAACACAACATACAACATGTTACTGACTGAGGAGGAATAACACAACATACAACATGTTACTGACTGAGGAGGAGGAATAACACAACATACAACATGTTACTGACTGAGGAGGAGGAATAACACAACATACAACATGTTACTGACTGAGGAGGAATAACACAACATACAACATGTTACTGACTGAGGAGGAATAACACAACATACAACATGTTACTGACTGAGGAGGAGGAATAACCCAACATACAACATGTTACTGACTGAGGAGGAATAACACAACATACAACATGTTACTGACTGAGGAGGAGGAATAACACAACATACAACATGTTACTGACTGAGGAGGAGGAATAACACAACATACAACATGTTACTGACTGAGGAGGAGGAATAACACAACATACAACATGTTACTGACTGAGGAGGAATAACACAACATACAACATGTTACTGACTGAGGAGGAATAACACAACATACAACATGTTACTGACTGAGGAGGAGGAATAACACAACATACAACATGTTACTGACTGAGGAGGAATAACACAACATACAACATGTTACTGACTGAGGAGGAGGAATAACACAACATACAACATGTTACTGACTGAGGAGGAGGAATAACACAACATACAACATGTTACTGACTGAGGAGGAGGAATAACACAACATACAACATGTTACTGACTGAGGAGGAGGAATAACACAACATACAACATGTTACTGACTGAGGAGGAGGAATAACACAACATACAACATGTTACTGACTGATGAGGAATAACACAACATACAACATGTTACTGACTGAGGAGGAATAACACAACATACAACATGTTACTGAGGAGGAGGAATAACACAACATACAACATGTTACTGACTGAGGAGGAATAACACAACATACAACATGTTACTGACTGAGGAGGAATAACACAACATACAACATGTTACTGACTGAGGAGGAATAACACAACATACAACATGTTACTGACTGAGGAGGAGGAATAACACAACATACAACATGTTACTGACTGAGGAGGAGGAATAACACAACATACAACATGTTACTGACTGAGGAGGAATAACACAACATACAACATGTTACTGACTGAGGAGGAGGAATAACACAACATACAACATGTTACTGACTGAGGAGGAATAACACAACATACAACATGTTACTGACTGAGGAGGAATAACACAACATACAACATGTTACTGACTGAGGAGGAGGAATAACACAACATACAACATGTTACTGACTGAGGAGGAGGAATAACACAACATACAACATGTTACTGACTGAGGAGGAATAACACAACATACAACATGTTACTGAGGAGGAGGAATAACACAACATACAACATGTTACTGACTGAGGAGGAATAACACAACATACAACATGTTACTGACTGAGGAGGAGGAATAACACAACATACAACATGTTACTGACTGAGGAGGAATAACACAACATACAACATGTTACTGAGGAGGAGGAATAACACAACATACAACATGTTACTGACTGAGGAGGAATAACACAACATACAACATGTTACTGACTGAGGAGGGAGGAATAACACAACATACAACATGTTACTGACTGAGGAGGAATAACACAACATACAACATGTTACTGACTGAGGAGGAGGAATAACACAACATACAACATGTTACTGACTGAGGAGGAGGAATAACACAACATACAACATGTTACTGACTGAGGAGGAATAACACAACATACAACATGTTACTGACTGAGGAGGAGGAATAACACAACATACAACATGTTACTGACTGAGGAGGAATAACACAACATACAACATGTTACTGACTGAGGAGGAATAACACAACATACAACATGTTACTGACTGAGGAGGAATAACACAACATACAACATGTTACTGACTGAGGAGAAATAACACAACATACAACATGTTACTGACTGAGGAGGAATAACACAACATACAACATGTTACTGACTGAGGAGGAATAACACAACATACAACATGTTACTGACTGAGGAGGACGAATAACACAACATACAACATGTTACTGACTGAGGAGGAATAACACAACATACAACATGTTACTGACTGAGGAGGAATAACACAACATACAACATGTTACTGACTGAGGAGGAGGAATAACACAACATACAACATGTTACTGACTGAGGAGGAATAACACAACATACAACATGTTACTGACTGAGGAGGAATAACACAACATACAACATGTTACTGACTGAGGAAGAGGAATAACACAACATACAACATGTTACTGACTGAGGAGGAATAACACAACATACAACATGTTACTGACTGAGGAGGAGGAATAACACAACATACAACATGTTACTGACTGAGGAGGAATAACACAACATACAACATGTTACTGACTGAGGAGGAATAACACAACATACAACATGTTACTGACTGAGGAGGAGGAATAACACAACATACAACATGTTACTGACTGAGGAGGAGGAATAACACAACATACAACATGTTACTGACTGAGGAGGAATAACACAACATACAACATGTTACTGACTGAGGAGGAATAACACAATGCTTTAACTATTTAGACTTTCAACTCTGTGCACAATGTAACATTCTCCTGTCTTATCTGTGTTCACTCTACAGGGAGCAGATCATTGTGGTGCCTGATATCACGGGAGGGGGTCTCTGCACCCCCAGGGTCCTCGAGACGGGACCAGGAGGGGGCCCCTTCTCTCCCCCAGCCTCAGAGCTCCCTCTGGGCTGTCTCCATGTGGCCTGCGCCCCCAGGGTCCTCGAGACGGGACCAGGAGGGGGCCCCTTCTCTCCCCCAGCCTCAGAGCTCCCTCTGGGCTGTCTTCATGTGGCCTGCACCCCCAGGCTCCTCGAGACGGGACCAGGAGGGGGCCCCTTCTCTCCCCCAGCCTCAGAGCTCCCTCTGGGCTGTCTCCATGTGGCCTGCGCCCCTGGTTCCTCTCAGGAGCTGGATGACCTACCTCAGGGGCTGGCTGTGTTGGCCGGCGTGGTGCTGGGAGAGAAAGCCGGGGAGATGGACGACGTGGAGGAGGATAATGATAAGGAACGTGAACTAGGAGCGTTGTGCTCTGCCTCTGACAAGCGCCTGTCCATGGAGTCCGGCTATAGTGCCTCAGAGAAACTCACAGACGCCGTGGAGATAAGGGGGCAGGCGGAGTCAGAGAGCCAATCAGGGATCCCCTCTGACAACTTGTCCCTCCTCCAGCCGCAGACGGACGGCAAACTGGCCAATCGGGACTCTGGCATCGACAGCATCAGCTCTCCGTCCCACAGTGAGGAGCTGTGTTTCGCCGGCGACGAGGACCGGGTCATCTTCCCCTGTAGTCCCGCCCTCACACTGCCACGCCTCTCTAGCTCCTCCTCCTGCGGCTATGCGGAGGGCCCGGGGGGAGAGGGGGCGTCGGCTGAGGGGGGGGGTGATTCGGAGGGGGACAGTGACTTGGAGGAGGGGAGCGGGGACGAGACCATTGAACTCATCAACCCCATGATGGATCTGCAGC
>NC_059221.1:42275800-42278300 GCF_020615455.1 Coregonus clupeaformis
GTATCTGTGTGTGTGTCTCTCTCTCAATTCAATTCAATTCAAAGGGGCTTTATTGGCCTGGGAAACGTGTTTACATTGTCAAAGCAAGTGAAATAAACAATAAACAAAAGTGAAAAGACACAAAACAACAACAACCAAAAATGTATTAGAATTTAACAGTAAGCAAAAAGATAAAGACATTTCAAGTGTTATATTATCAGGGTTTTAGCAACGTGCAAATAGTAGTACTACGACTAGTAGGGAAAGATAAATATACAGTTGAAGTCGGAAATTTGAAGTCATTAAAACTCATTTTTTCAACCACTCCACAAATTTCTTGTTAACAAACCATAGTTTTGGCAAGTCGGTTAGGGACATCTACTTTGTGCATGACACAAGTAATTTTTCCAACAATTGTTTACAGACAGATTATTTCACTTATAATTCACTGTATCACAATTCCAGTGGGTCAGAAGTTTACATACACTAAGTTGACTGTGCCTTTATACAGCTTGGAAAATTCCAGAAAATGATGTCATGGCTTTAGAAGCTTCTGATAGGCTAATTGACATAATTTGAGTCAATTGGAGGTGTACCTGTGGATGTATTTCAAGGCCTACCTTCAAACTCAGTGCCTCTTTGCTTAACATTATGGGGAAAATCAAAAGAAATCAGCCAAGACCTCAGAAAAAATATTGTAGACCTCCACAAATCTGGTTCATCCTTGGGAGCAATTTCCAAACGCCTGAAGGTACCACGTTCATCTGTACAAACAATAGTACACAAGTATAAACACCATGGGACCACGCAGCCGTCATACCGTTCAGGAAGGAGACGCGTTCTGTCTCCTAGAGATGAACGTACTTTGGTGCGGAAAAAAAAATCAATCCCAGAAAAACAACAAAGGACCTTGTGAAGATGCTGGAGGAAACAGGTACAAAAGTATCTATATCCACAGTAAAATTAGTCCTATATCGACATAACCTGAAAGGCCGCTCAGCAAGGAAGAAGCCACTGCTCCAAAACCGCCTTCAAAAAGCCAGACTACGGTTTGCAACTGCACATGGGGACAAAGATCGTACTTTTTGGAGAAATGTCCTCTGGTCTGATGAAACAAAAATAGAACTGTTTGGCCATAATGACCATCGTTATGTTTGGAGGAAAAAGGGGGGACTTGCAAGCCGAAGAACACCATCCTAACTGTGAAGCACGGGGGTGGCAGAATCATGTTGTGGGGGTGCTTTGCTGCAGGAGGGACTGGTGCACTTCACAAAATAGATGGTATCATGAGGAAGGAAAATTATGTGGATATATTGAAGCAACATCTCAAGACATCAGTCAGGAAGTTAAAGCTAGGTCGCAAATGGGTCTTCCTAATGGACAATGACCCCAAGCATACTTCCAAAGTCGTAGCAAAATGGCTTAAGGACAACAAAGTCAAGGTATTGGAGTGGCCATCACAAAGCCCTGACCTCAATCCTATATAAAATGTGTGGGCAGAACTGAAAAAGCATGTGCGAGCAAGGAGGCCTACAAACCTGACTCAGTTACACCAGCTCTGTCAGGAGGAATGGACCAAAATTCACCCAACTTATTGTGGGAAGCTTGTGGAAGACTACCCGAAACGTTTGACCCAAGTTAAACAATTTAAAGGCAATGCTACCAAATACTAATTGAGTGTATGTAAACTTCCGACCCACTGGGAATGTGATGTAAGAAATAAAAGCTGAAATAAATCATTCTCTCTACTATTATTCTGACATTTCACATCCTTAAAATAAAGTGGTGATCCTAACTGACCTAAGGCTCACGGAGTCTGTACATAGTCAAAGCTTTCCTTAAATTGGGGTCAGTCACAGTGGTCAGGTATTCTGCCACTGTATACTTTCTGTTTAGGGCCAAATAACATTCTAGTTTGCTCTGTTTTTTTGTTAATGCTTTCTAATGTGTCAAGTAATTATCTTTTTGTTTTCTCATAATTTGGTTGGGTTTAATTGTGTTGCTGTCCTGGGGCTCTGTGGGGTCTATTTGTGTTTGTGAACAGAGCCCCAGAACCAGCTGGCTGAGGGGACTCTTCTCTAGGTTCAATCTCGCTGTAGGTGAGGGCTTTGTGATGGAATGTGTGGGCATCGCTTCCTTTTAGGTACCAGATCATCAGCAAACAGTAGACATTTGACTTCAGATTCTCTCTCTCTCTCTCTCTGTCTCTCTCTCTCTCTCTCTCTCTCTCTCTCTCTCTCTCTCTCTCTGTCTCTGTCTCTGTCTCTGTCTCTGTCTCTGTCTCTGTCTCTGTCTCTGTCTCTGTCTCTCTCTCTCTCTCTCTCTCTCTCTCTCTCTCTCTCTCTCTCTCTCTCTCTC
This sequence comes from Coregonus clupeaformis, assembly GCF_020615455.1. Taxonomy (NCBI): domain Eukaryota; kingdom Metazoa; phylum Chordata; class Actinopteri; order Salmoniformes; family Salmonidae; genus Coregonus; species Coregonus clupeaformis. The sequence goes on from NC_059221.1 coordinate 42,278,138, forward strand.
TCTCTCTCTCTCTCTCTCTGCTCTCTCTCTCTCTCTCTCTCTCTCTGTCTCTCTCTCTCTCTCTCTCTCTCTCTCTCTCTCTCTCTCTCTCTCTCTCTCTCTGTCTCTCTCTCTCTCTCTCTCTCTCTCTCTCTCTCTCTGTCTCTCTCTCTCTCTCTCTCTC